>NW_027192206.1:0-162011 GCF_041956535.1 Calcarisporiella thermophila
TCTAGGAAATTGGGCATCAACATCCATCTTAGATCTTTTCTACAGAAGAAATCGAGTGTTCAATGCAGATATCACCAGTGTGATCCTCTCGACCAACCGCGAGAACACACAGTAGGGCCCTCTTATCTTGAGTTAGTCAACTTTGTCAAGTATATTCATGACATAAAGTGCTTATTAAGAGAACCACGAACGATAATCTTACTATATACTACAATTTTACTTAGAATGAAAAATTTTTCTCACGTCCTAATGATTCATCTGCTACTTTCCATATTCCAGAAAAGAGTTTATCACGGATTACTCATTATACTTTTGGATATTCATATATAAATACCCTGCCTGTAGGTTTCAATCTCGAAAATTAACTTAGTTCTCTCACAAAAAAAAACCATGAAGACAATCAGTGCTGTCGCTGTCCTTATTCTGTCGTGCTTCATTGCCCTCTCAAATGGGGCTCCCTTGGTTGAGCAAGTTCTTGACAATGCTCCTGTCCAATCTGAAGCGAATTTTCTGACCAAGAGAGGTTGCCATATTACTCGAATTTGCATGGAAGAGTGTAGGAATTCTGGATACCCCAACAGTAAATGCAGAGAAATTTGCTGCTAATCAGCTCTAAAATGATTCATGTCCATTTGTAATTGAAAATTTTGACTTTGTGTTGTAGCAGGAAAATAAATACATCCTATCTACCATAGTTTAGCGTAAATAACGAGAATATAAATCAAATATCTCCTGCGCTAAGTTAAACACGTTAAAAATTAATGAATATTATGACTGAAATTATTTGCTTCTTGGCAACCCTTTGTAGTACAAAAACGTGACCCTCGAAAATAATGAGAAATAAATGCAAATAAAATTTTCGTCAGGATGTTTGTCTGGCTTGGTTCATTTATAGTTTATTTCAGAAAAGTTGTACATCTTGAATAAAGCAGATGTCGAAGGTGATCACCGGGAATGATGATGAGTGTTCACCGAAGTTTGAAGAGTAATTAATAGGTGATTGGTCGTAAAAGCAGTATCATCCAACTTTATATTGTACTCCGTATTACATCAATAGAAACTGAATACTATTTATCCAAGCCGTAACCCTGTATAATGCAGATGCTTATACAATCGCACTAATATAATTGTAATAAGCACAAGTAGGGTTCGACATATACTAATGTTTATTACACTAAAATAAGTTCGTAAAAAGACGTAAAGTCAATTCGTAAAAAATTCGGTTAAAGATTCGGTGAAGACGTAATTAAGTTCTACAAGTGGTTTTATACGTAAAGTTAAAATATCCGAGATCGATTGTCGATAAATTAAACATATATTAGTTATTGTACTTGTTACAATAATACTGTAAATAGATACGAGAGAAATATGCACATATTATTTGCAAAACTTCAATTTGGAAACATTCTGTTCAAAAAGATATTAATATTCATTCATTTATACCGAAATATTATATCTACTTTACAATATATCTTGCTTTGTTAATCTAGATTATCTTTTTAATGCTACATCTCCAATTACAGTACATAATTCAGCATCGACATTAATAAATGTTTATACTCTCTTTTCTTTGGTAGAGCGTTTCATCCAAACCGATTTTCCTTATAGTTTCATTGGAACCTTCAATCCTAACCGGTCATAGAGAAAGATAGTTGTTGAGTGTCAAGTGATATTGATGTAGAGATCATTGAATTAAATTTCTAAAGTTGAAGCTAAATGAGAGCCCCAAATACGAGGACCCCTTATTTTTGTTTTATGTACTGTGGATACACGCAGCTTTCTTTCTTTGGCGTGCGACTGTTTAAATGGATGGTTAATTTTCACTGAAGTTATATTGCAATACAAAGGATGTGGTCGCAAAGTACAATATATGGAATATTCTAAGCTTGATCAGATGTACTGAATTTAGAAATTAGGGAAATAAAATTTCAGGAACAACTGCAACAGTTAATTTATTACCATGTATAATATCATTATTAATTGGTCGAAAAGGAATTAAAAAGGAGATAATTTATTACAATAAAGAAACCGTGGGGGACATAAGTAGGTTCAAGTTTAACCAAGATATAAAGTAAACTTCATAGGCAGTTTTTACATCAACATCCAAGACGAGCTTTAAAAATATCATTCCAAATATAAAGATATTGATTACTAGGTAAATAAGTGAAGGAACTGTCCTAGCAATTGGATGGAGAAGTTCTTCAACAATGACAGAAAATAATATCAAAAGTGAAGTAAGAGCATGGGCGATCCTTGTATATTTCATTCCGAATCGTATGGGAAGGGTAGTTCTTCCAACCTTTCGGTCACCTTCGACATCTCTAAGGTCTTGAATAGGGATTAATAGAGTCAGCTGCGTGGCGATGAATAATATCCATCGATATATTATTGGATCTTTCCTGACGTCTACCTGATTCATAATACTCATATCGACTACGATTATTACGTATACGCCAGGAAATAATAGTAAGTTCTTCATAAATCCATCCTTCCCAAAGAATTCCGTGAAGTTTAATAGAATTGAGCAACCGATCCATACTGTGGTTTCCGTCAGATACCCTAGGTGATACCCCCAAAGCATATAGATTATAATTGATATAATCAGGTGTCCCCAAGCTCTTTGTATAGTAGTGAGTCCAGAAGGAAGTGGTCTATTTGGCTTGTTGATTTTGTCTTCCTCTATTCCCGCAATGTGATTACCTACATTGAATTGATACAGATAAAAAAGCTGATAAATGATCGTTCGCATAATTCTTCCAAAGAGTATGGACATTGGCACATGACGAAGATGCCAAGCTTGTGAAAGCCCAATAGATAATCCTGGAATCAGAGCAGCTCCAAGATTGCTCTTCGCAAAATGATAGATTTCCTTTTCTAAAGTAGTAATAAATATCATAAGCAGATCTAATATCTATAGAAAAAGTGGATAAATCAATTTAGAAATGGAAAATTAAGCAAATTTCAGAAATTGTTTCAGAAATTGATCTGGCATATTACTTTTGATTTAGATATCTAACTGTTGATAGAAGAACGATTCTTAAGCAGAAAAAATATCCAAGTCATGAAAAATCAGTGAAAGTGAAACATACATTTGGGATCATTTTATATTCTATAAGAATAAAGCACCCTCCTAAACATATTTCAGATTTTTTACTTAATTTACATACCATTAGAGTTTAATTGACCTTGAATATAAAAACGAGATTTTAACTGTCCAATCCAAACAGGATTAAAAAATAATACAATCCCAAGTTAAATCCAGAAAGTAATAAAATAAATTGCTTTATATTTCAAAAATAGAGTTCGTGGATTTATTGGAGAGAAAACTGGTGTTTTAATGTACGAACTTGGCTTTGTATAATAAGAAAAATCCTGAGTGCTTTGTTATAGTTCATAAAAAATAGTCTAATGGAAATCGTAGCTACAAATTGTATTAGAACCTCAACATTATAATAACTTTGGCAGGAGAAAGACGTAAAAGTCAGTTAACTACATCCCCTAAACTGATTTCATGGATACATATTATTCCTATTAAAGTAATAAACTGGAGACATCGGAGTCTTGATTTTGAATAAAGAAAATATATTTCTACATTTTGCAGATTTTTTGTTATAGGTACAATGTTATAAATTTGATGCTCATCGCAAATCAAAATGTCTCTTAAAAGTTTCTCGACAACTTATTATTTTTTAAATTCAACCTAAAGATTCCTTCACAAACATATCTAATATATAAAACATTTATATTGTTGAATGGATCACTCGCATCATCGTTCTTATGATAATCCCATATGCAATGAAAATATCATTTCTAACTTTCAATACGAAAAATAATAGTTTATTATAGAAAATTTCATTTTTTATAAATTGAAAATACTATGATTACAACATTTTATTCTTTTTCTCTACAGACTCATCATAACAAATGATCAGGATAAAGAAGAGTAAAGTACAAGTTGACCACCATTAGTACATCCTTCGACTTTAATAAGATCTTAAATCTGAAATATTTCTTGCTTGCTAAGATTTTACCACTGGAGTGGCGCTATAAAATTAATCAGCAAGATATACGGATAAAGTTCGGAATCGAGACTTCCTATAATATGGCGTGCGAAATCAATGCAGTGAGAAGTTACCCAATTTAACAGGGCACGTTTTGCAACAAGCAAATATAGCATATTTCAACCTCTATGTAATATTCGTTTATTATATATGCTTTTTATATATTTATTGTTATTAAGTTTATTCAAATATGTATAATGTTTTCATTACAATGCATTCTAATAAAATACTAGATCTCTTTTATTTTTATTGTTCCTCACTTTGCCCGTCACTACAATAATAATGATTTCGTCTAAAGGAAAAAACCATGTATCATTTAATTTAATGAATTAAAAAAGATTTTAAGATAAATCATTGTTATTTGCGAAGAGAGTTACATGAGGGTATTCTATTATATACTGGGGAGCATCAATGTGAGTAGTTTTATTAATAGTATAAACATTTTGTAAATCGGAATTTATAGCCTAGAATTATATAAATTTTAACAATAATAAGCTATCACAATATTTTTAGTTGAGATGCAATTTTGATGGGGATATTACCAAGTCAAATGACTATCCATTCTGTGATATTAATTCAGCCAAGTATTTCATGCAATTGTGTTGCTTTGATTTAAAAAAGAATTTCAGCCACAGCCCACGTCATATACCTGCTGAAAATGGGAAAAAGGTTAGATTCCGAAAGGTCAAAAGATTAATTTAATTTTGCCAAGTCATCACATTCTGAAGCTTGGCAGATATATGGTATAAAATAGTCTGGAAATTGTACAATCTCTCCCACTCAATAATTTCTTAATCATCCAGTAAGTGTCCTGCAACTATATAATGGATATTTCGAAGTTGTTTAGTGTCAAGGGAAAAGTGGTACTTATAACCGGTGGAAGTCGTGGGTAACTATAACTTGATATTATTTTATTGTGGTCTCAGGATTTTAAGTTATAATTGACCTTTTTATGTCTAGTATTGGAGAAATGATTGCTACTGTAAGAATTTTTCCTTAAATTCAGTCGGATGTTCTCAAGCTGAATTCTATTCAACTATCTTTTTCAATATTGCTGGTATAGGGCTTCGTTTCAAATGGAGCTAAAGTCTACATCGCAAGTAGGTCAGTTGATGTGTGCAATCAGGTAATGCGATAAGCTGCTTGTCAATGCTTTCACTTATAGCTTACGAGTTATTACAATTTTTTCTAACCCTTCAATTTATTATATCATGCTTAAGGTCGCTGCCAGATTAAATGGACAAGGACCGGGCCAATGCATAAGCATTCCTGCTGATTTGAAGCATCTTGATGGAATATCTCAACTAGTGGAAAATTTGACGAATCGGGAAAATCACCTCGATATTCTAGTGAATAATGCAGGAGTGACCAATAACCAAGAATTCGACACCTATACCGAGGAGAGTTGGAACGATATTTTTGACGTCAACTTGAAAGCCCCTTATTTTTTGACCAAGGCGTAAGTAGGGATTTTGATATTGAGAGTAAAGAAATGAATCTTTGAAATAAGCGTTCTATGCGACCTATCTACTTAAACAGTATACTGATGCATAGCTTACTACATTTTGTTTCTTTTTATTGACAGCCTTATTCCTCTGCTAACTGCTAAATGTACACAAGAAGATCCGAGTCGCGTAATTATGATAGGCTCTATTGCTGCAATGATCAACTCACCCATGCCGAGTTATGTGTACAGTGCTTCTAAGGCCGGTCTTCACCGTATGACAGAAGCGCTTGCTCCTCTGCTGGGCCGTCGCCATATTACCGTGAATTCAATTGCACCAGGAGTTTTCCCATCTGAAATGACAAAAGACATAATCTCAGAAGAAAATGAAGCCTTTTTGAGTGAACTTAAAAAAGCAATTCCAGCTGGGCGCATTGGTGAATCTGAAGATATTGCGGGAACATGCATTTATCTAGCATCGCGCGCTGGCGCATACACGAATGAAGCGACCATTGTGGTCGATGGTTGTGTCACATATGCTAACAAGAGTTAACTATCGTAATGGATGATGTTGCTTGATAAGAAGAAAATCAACTGTCTGTGAAACCTAAGCCTATATGAAAATAATGTTAAAACTTAGGTATAAGATCTTGAAATTCCTGAACATTTACGAGTTATTTTACTTATTTTCTATATAATTCCATCTGATTTATTTTATTGCTTGTCTCATATTATTTCTATTAAAATTTCTCTGTCTTCCAGCCGAATCGCATTGCAAATGACCATAATAGCAATATTGGTTTCATTATAAAAACCTTTTCTTATTTTTTTATCGCTACTTCAACCTCGTTACAATATTTCATAAAAATAATAAATGCATATTCTAATCGTGGATATTTTATAGAGAATTTTATTTTTGGGTACTTTTATGTATTTATAGATCAACAATATTCGCGTACAAGTAAGCCTTGTCCGAGATTTTCCCTGGAACAATTCGATAAATCATTATAGTGCATTCTCGACATCTTTTACTTTATACTTCGATAATGGATGATTTTTCCCTCTCACAACCTTTGCAAAACTCCTCTTATGAAAAATACTCTTCCTGTAGATCTTTAAGTCCACAAATCGTAATCTCTCAACAACAGCATTTCGCATACTCTTCGTGTAATACGACTCCTCAGTATTATATTAATATCATTCTACTGACATAATACGAACAAACTTATTCATGTGAGTGATTTTATTTTCGAGCAGCTTGCTACAAACCCTTTCAAAATGTTTCATCAGATAGAGACTATTTACAATACAGTCATTGTCAGGTTCCGTTATCTATTACTGGGAAATTGTATAATCACAAAATGTCTCGTTTTCTTCGATTCATTTAACTCGTTTATGACTATTGTTTGATAATACAAACAAACCTCAACAAACTAATCCAGAATTATCTCTCAAAGCAGGTTTCATTTCTAAACCTCTCTTCCACGATGATTGATCATCACATAATCGCAGCAGAAATATTACTCATCTCTAATTAACAATAAACAATCAAATGACACTTTTGTAGGCTAGTTTTCTGCAATAAGATTAATTTATCATTTTCTTTAAAATTATAAGAAGAATAATACCGTAGTATACCCGATGATCTTGGTCACAAATCATTTAAATTACTAAGAAAAGAATTTACCATTTTTGATAAAATATTGGAAATGCCATTCCAAATGAAGCTAAAACACGTGACAATTCTCAGTAACAACATGAATCTCACCCTGATTGAAAATGGATTATGAAGCAAAAAGTGTTCGTCTTAAGACACTTGAACTCGCGATACCAATGGGGCTGCAAGTTTGAAACACACGGACTACTTAAGTAGATCGCGATCTAATCAATGTACAAATTTAGGAAAGCAACACGAATGTGAACTCGAAGAGATATCAAAATTTTTGAATAATAAAATTGTCACAGTTAAGTGGGTGGCTGAGTTAGGGAGGCATAATTCAAATTTCAACTCAAGGCTAATCAGAATCTAACAACGTGAAAAACCCCAATATGTCATGTTAGATAAGCTTATCCTATTGGGGACATTTAAACCCAGCAATCCTTATATAAATATCGAGATTTCATTAAACCTCGAAAATTTCGACTCATTTAATTAGTTATGGTCACTTCTCAGGTTTCCGAGCAAAAACTCCATGCTCTGAGCAATCTGGACCACATTGCAACACCAGTATATGTTACAATCTATCTGTTGTACCCGAATACAAGTGATATCGCTTCTGTTATGAATGATGATTCAATGAAAGCATCATTGGCAAAATTGTTGGCTCTCAACCCCATTCTGGCCGGTCGCCTAGAAATACATGGTAACTCGCCTAAGGACAAACGAATTTTCGTCAACTACAGTGAGCCATTTACGGTTGATGAAATGTATAAATCTCAAAATTTCGATGCTTGCTATTCAGAGCTGGAGCAAAATGGGTTTAACTTGGATCATGAGAAAATTCAATTTCATCGAGCACCAGAGCCCGGTAGCATGTCGCAGCCGCTTATTCAAGCGCAGTTAACGCGCTTCCGCGACGGTGGTATCCTTCTTGCCGTTAGCATTTCACATTTAATTGCTGACGGGAAGGCAATGGCCAACATCGTGAGAGTATGGAGCGAAATTAATCGAGGAAAATCTGCCCGACATTTTGTGTTTGAAAATGCTAATCTCGCGCCAACTTGTGATGCACCGACATTAGATCATACTGAATTTGGGCCAGTTCCCACTATCTCAAAAGGCGATCAATTCCAAAAGCGTTCCGTGTATCTCCGTTTGACTCGCGCTCAGCAGCTAAGTATCAAGGCGGATATACAGGCCCTGCGGTCTGCGGACGACAAAGGTTGGATATCGACGCATGATGCCCTGTCCGCAATATTATGGCGCGCGTACGCACGAGCGCTTGGGCTTTCCAAATCGACAGACATATTACGTCTTGTTGTTGTGAAAAATTTGCGAGCTGATGCCGGATTACCAGTTGAGAGTATGGGAAACCTTTTAGGCATATTTATGGCTTCAGCCACTGGTGACGTGGTAACTGATGCTGCTCAACTCTGGCACTTGGCGCGCATCTCCTGGAAGGCTAAGCGACGATATGACGCGGCTATCTACCTGCAATCACTATCGAATGCTATCGAACAGCTGCCTGATAAGTGTTTCACTCACGTAGTATGTGCCGATCTCGGTATGAATGATATTGGTATCAACGACTGGGCCTCACTGGGTTTCGATTTGGCCGATTTCGGTACCGGTACACCGCAACGGGTACGTTTGCCCGACACAATTGGTCCGCCGTTCCTTTTACCGGTACCAGGGTCGGACGGCGACATAGAAGTACGGTTGTCAAATATGACTTCCATCGTCGATGCAATGGTGAAAGATGAGTACGTGAGCAAATATTTGACCGGCAACAATGCTCCGGCGGCTGTCTAAGCTCTGACAGAGGACAGGGCCTTTTTCCCATAGCCAAGGATAGTATTGCCCCTTATTTATTATGCTACTCTTCATTTGTAATGATCATTTAAACTGCATATTATTTTGTACGATATATTACAAGATGATTGAGGGTGTGATTATCATATAATGACCTCCTCCATTGCTCTAATTTACTTTCTCTTATATACATTTTTTTTACTTAATTATTTCTATTTAAGTTGAACTCTTGTGATCTTTGATACTGATAAATGAATCCCAAGCGCAATACCATTCAATGCAGCCCTAACTCTAGCTATTCTCTCTAAAACAATTTATATCTCATTGCTGTTCACGAAGGCAAAGATATATATGATATGACTTCTCATCATATAAACTAATTATTGGCAGCTTCATCTAGCTGATAAAGTTGAAATAGCCGAGAACTCACTACTAATGACAAACGAGCGAGCATGCTGATGTACGATATCGAAAACATGAGGATTAGCTGCAAGAGATGTACTACATGAATTTCCAACCATACTCCAAACAAAACGATAACAATATTAAATCAAATTTTTTTCAAGCTTTCGATTGAATGCTTATACCGAGCATAACATTTCCAAGCAGTGTCCACATTGAAGCTAGATGCACCAACGCTCTTTCCCCCGCCCCAGTTAGAAAGGTGCATCTTTTCGAGATGACAGGCTCGCATATAAGCAGTGAACTCTTCCATGTGCTCGGCGATTACTCCGCAGCTTTACTGCCAATGAGCTACAGTGGTTCTACGGGAACAATTTTGTACATCATATACCAGTATCGGCTAAAGAATAGATAGTGGAGAAATTGCTAAGAGTGATTCCGACACGATGCTGGTAGAGAGTAGTGAGAACAGCTATCTAGTATCTCCACAGGACCCAATCAGACCTTAAAGTCTCTACTCTAAACCGTGAGATAGAACGGCCCTTGCAAAAATTTAAGCTAGATTTTTTGTCAGGGCGCCCAAACTCCATCAGATGCTAGAGATACTTATCAGCACCCTAAGAATTTGAATTTCACCCAACTAGAAAAGTGAAATAAACATTAGAGATAATTCAATTTACGGGTCATTAATTGTATATAATGGATCAATAACGCAATGTGAAAGAGAATGTCTCACCTCTCCCATGCTCCACGACTTGGCACTAACTTTTGATGGTAAACCAGGTCTATTTGGTTCTTTTGATATCTTCTGGTTCATCTTAAATGAGGCTACCAGCGATATCTTTTTATGATCAGAATGGATCTATGCTTTTCACCGACTACTACGAATGTTTTCATATTGGATAGAATCGCTCTTGATTTGGCGATAATTCTTAGTTACACTTTCAATCGATTTTTCTCGCTTGCCCAAACCCCCCCCTTTCCGGCTTCACCACATTGCTGCCTTAATCGCTCTCTCTTATCCCTAGCATCCAGCTTTATTCGTTCTCGTGATTGGCGGGCTAAATTAGTGATGCGCTCATGCGTCAACAGTATTCTCACCAATGGCGTGCACTTTTTTCCTTTGCTCTATTTAAATTCTCGAATATTTCAGTAGCGTTGCTTTTTAATCCAACCATGAGGTATGGAATAGAAACGACATGGAACACCGTATATATCGGATAAAGATCGCGGTTTAACCAGTAACACCATCAGATGTATGGTGAAGCATAGGGGTTGACCATAAGCATATCATATTACAACACTTGATCAGCCCATCTCTCTTCATTAAGTCCAATCACAACTGAACTCGGGGGATACGCCACTTTTGTAATAATGGAAGAGAAGTGCCCCGCGGTGTTGCAAGAATTCAAGCCCTTTTTTGCAACGACCGCCACCGGGAAATCAATTAAAATGTCGCCCGAAATTTGAATACCTCGGCAGATAAGTCGCCTGCGGTCAACCTATTCTCTAATTGGTTGACTAACTTTGGAAGCAAGGTCGGCAGGACCTTTATATTCCCCAGGGCTGCGGAGCAATCGCCGGATTCCGATTCTGTATTGAGCCATAACGATCGCAATCACCTGATAAGCACCCTAGGGGGACCCATCGGGACACCATACTGGTAGGCTTGTGCTCTGAAGATTTGAGCCAAGCTATATACATGTATTTGGGAAAACACATTCCTACTTTAGGTCAGCGCTGCAGGATCCAGGTCTCAGAACAATTTGCCAGTTTACGAGGTCTTTCTTATAAATTGACCTCCTTGGTTTCCTTTACGTGCTGCCACAAATTGCTTCTCTACATAATGGGTACATCATAGCATTTTTTTGGGATATATTTGATTTTCAAGTACAATTTTGACGATGCCAAAAAGATTAAACTAGTGATACTACTTCAAGAAAGTTTGTGGCTTTGAGCACCGTCAAATTCCAAGGCTCACAGATGGTCCATCCACAGTTTTCTGATTTTGACTCATTACAATTGCGATTTTGATTGCTCTTTAATATTGCAAGCTAACACGTTAAACCAAGATCGCGTTAGAAGAAACCTTTGACTCATATATAGGAACTACTTTTGTCGTTCAGAAGCAAACATTCACACCTAATGAAAGCATATATGGGAGGAGATAAGTCTTGCTAGAGGGATCTTTATTCTCGAGAGAATAGTTGAACCTTGGTTCACTGCTTAAGGTGCAAAGAGTTATAACTCTCATTTTAAAAACCATTAGGCTCTCAAAATGTCCATATCTGAAAAAGGTATTGGATCCAACCTGGATAATAAGAGCATGCGATTAATGCTGAAGCAGTAAACTAGAGTACAATGCCTTGACTAAATGTAATTGTTGCCAGATTATTGATTACGTTTGTACTTAATCTGCTCTTTCCGAAAGAGGCTTCTCTATGGGGTAATTGGAAGCAATCCACCTCAACTGAAACACGTACACGACGCTTGGAATATTTGAGTGGGAGATTCAAGATTGAAATTATAGGAGTTCCACATCTCTAGAAACCCTAAATCATTTCACTTCTACTTCATTTTCAAAATGGCTTCGATACATTCATTTTAACCTCTCGGCTCCGCGGTGAAGATGCAGAAATCAACTCATCTCTTTCCGCAGGAAAGTTCACCTCCTACGATGAGATTAAAAGTATTCAAATCCAGGGGAATGCAATTGGAGAACATTTAATCCTCAACAGCACTTCATACAATAATGGGTAGCCTAACTAAGGGATAGTTGAATCCTGAAGCTTATTGACAATTAGCAACAGATAATTGTGAATTCTTATGTCATTCCGCCATTTGATCTCTCTCACCATCTGATTCATCGATTTCAACAACTCTTTTCCACTATTTCCATTATTAGTTTGACTTGCATTTCTTCACTTCCTGTTCACACTACAACCCAATCTTTTGCTATCGAATGCAATCTATGAAATTTACTCTCATGTCTCTGAAAATTCAAGAGAGAATCGTTTAAACGCTCAAAATTTCTTGAGTTGGTAGAAAGATTTTTTCTTTCGAACGTGACAGATTGCCGCTTGCTAACGAATATGTTAGCTTCCCTGTTCCTTGCAAGACTGCAAATATACCAGCGAGTATTCCAAATGTTTTAAGAGGATGGTATGGCAACATAAACTAATGAAGATGTATTATCAACCGAGGGCCATGTTATCTTGATTATCTAGTGGAATTGCCATGTGCCTAAGTTAGTAAGGGGTTCGGATGCGGATAATTTTTCCAATTTTTCTAGCATTATTAAGTTATTCTAGAAATTTACTTCTCTACCTTGGTTTGGGAAACCAACCAACTCATTAAAAATTTTGGGGTAATATGTTCAAGTATCAAGAGTCGGATATCCCGAGTATTTCTTTATTCATCATAAAAATTTAAAGGACTGACTCAGCCAGTACACGTTGAATACAGGCTAGTAAAGAACAAATGCGATAAAACAAAGGGGAAGCATATTTAACAATAGAGCGATTCCTACATATTTTGCTTTTTTTGCCAAGCTCTTTTTTCTCGCCTCTTCCAAGACATATTTTGACATTACGTAGAAACGTTATAGCATAAAAACCTTATTTGGATGGCGTTGGAAAGAAAACAGAAAAATGGAAAATAAATATACAAGCGAGTAGTATATTTGAGATAAAATAGCAAAAGCACTCACCTCTTGGATATTCGAAGCCTATTGCCAAGTCCGAATGATTCATTTTTGTGTTATACGGTATTCTTAAGTTCTTTTTCTTGGTTTTTTTTTTCTATAGCTAAAATTTCTCTGCAAGTTCACCCTGCGCCCTACAATCTTATCTGAGTGCGATAAATATGGTCAATATACAGTATCTTCAATGAAAATGAAAGCCGCAAAAAAACTATTTTCCTATTTCAGATAGTATAGAAATTTAGAAAGAATTCCTTACGAAAGCTTGAAGATATAAAAGCCCGTTTTTTCTTGATAACCGCAATACCTTTAACAATATCTTAGCATTAACTACATAAGTTTCAGTAATCAAACTTTTATCCTAGACACGATAAAAAATGAATCTTCGCACTCTTATTGTTGCTGCTCTTCTAGCCGCCACTTCTGTCCAGGCCTTCCCTTTTATCCGCCGCGACGAATGCTCTCTTGAATCATGTCATGGTATGACAGAGCTCCTACGTAAGTGTGTCCCTAAGGCGGCTGACAATAAAGACGATGGCAAGTTTTATGAAGGTGAGATATACATTCGATATCGATCATTTCCCTCTCTAACGTCAATACTCTTAGAAATCTTCAAGTGCTACTGCAATGACTCTACTTTCTTGGACTCCTATGGTGAATGCATTGACGCCTGCGGAAAATATGCCAAGAATGCCCCTAGCGTTAATCAAATGGAAAAATGGTGCAAGCTCATCTAAGCGCCACTAATATTTGAAACATTTATTTACAGTATAAAGTAAATCACTGAAGTTAGGTTCCGTTCTACAATACCAACTTTACCAATATATCTCCCTATGTATTATCAGTAGTATAAAATAAACAATGATAATGATAAAATTACTGGCAACGATGAATGAATTTTAACCTATCTCGCTGACGACGTGTGTCCTGCTCTCCCTGCCTCTTTAATTGCTCAGATGATCCAATTTTGGGACAGCTATTGTTTGAATGCGTGATTTAAAAAATATGCTTCATTTAATGATCAAGCATTACATATTGATGGCCCTTGTGTTAAAAGAACCAGTTTTTACCATCTGCAAAGTTTATTGTCGTACATCCGTTCGTTAATTTTTTAGATCCAGAAGCGAAATTCCACCCCGCATTGTCATGAAGGGATATGGTTGTATTAACCAAAATAAAAGTTGGCGTAGCGTAGGTTACATTATCTCGCTTTCAAATTCAGAAAACTTTACCAGGACTCGCATGATGCAGATAAATCAGGAAGAAAGCAAAAGTTCTATTAAAGTTCAAGTGTAAATACTAAGAGATTACTTGCAAATCCCTTTTCTAAAAGATGAAAAAACAGGAGTTTTGATCGTTCAGCTTTGAAATGCAATCATTGAGATGATAAGGTTGGAGATGGGCTGAAAAATTTTGGACAAATGGCGAAGCATTTTTCAGAAATATTTTTCATCCAGGTGCTATTCTTTACACAATTCATTAAACCTACTAGCCCCTTTGAATAATTTTCTTGCATGCCATGTTTCCTTTATGTAGAGCAATTTGAATAAATATCTATCGGAGAATAACTAACGGAATAGTCCCGGCTCTGAGATATAAAATTTTTTAAAAACCTGATTGAAGGTTTTACTCTGCGGCGACGGAGAGATATGCGTAATTGGTTGCAGACAAGCAGTGATACTCAAAATTTATTCGACCTGAAGTATCAAGCGGAAGTTATCTAATTGTCATTTATGTTCGATTGAAAATCATATTGAATGAAGGCGTAAATGCATCCAATAACAATAACAGTTTCTTGGATTTGTATGATCTTCACAACCTGTTTCAGTATAAGCATAAAATTTGGGGAATCAATTTCGGTCTCATCATAATTTATTCGCATTTGATGCGTTTGCCACGAACCATTTGCCAAATTTGGGAATTTTTCTGTATCTTGGTTATCCAATTTCAACATTATTATATAGTATATTTGGCGTGAGGCTTTCCCCTTTTAACTTATTAGCTGATGTGTATCGCATGGTCAGTATTCTTCCACGGCTGTCTGATAATCCGGGGTCTAATAATATTTAAAACAGAGTCAAAAATTGCGCAAATTGAAAACGAATTTTCTATTTAATCGAAATTTTCGTATTACAATTTTCTTCCTCATAGTTTCCAAGCTCTAGGTGGAAGAAGATATCAAGTATGAAGGGCAAGGTTGTGGCAAACGACCTTAGGGTTCTTTGCCCCATACAGCAAGTGAAGCAACATGAAGAAGCAAGGCTAAAATCAGATATTGCTGTAGCACATCGTGCACTTGACTTATTCTGCAATTCTCGAATGAATGATGCAGAAGCGTTGTTGTTAAAAGGGCACAAAAAGACTCTCTACTCGACCCATGGTTATAGTGTACTCCTCACCTTCCGCGCTCTGCTAACTTTCAAACCAGATGAAATTGATATAGCTGTTATGGCTTTGGAAACCACAATTAAAGTAGCTTCCCGATATCGGAGATCGAGGGGAACCATGATTAGTGATATTATACTAGGTGGGCCGTCAGTAAATGAGTTCAAAAATATGACAGGATGCCAAAGGCATGCGGTTAGTTGCAAAACTAATTTTTACAAGATTTACTACCGGTTAGAAATTGATCTATATATATTTTAGGAACTTGTAGTTGCTGAGGCCAATTTGTTACTATTTATGCTGGTGTTTATTCAACGTAGTAATCAACCTCTAATCAAGGCAGCCCTCTATGTCAAGCGTTGTCAAACTCTCTACAGCGCGATACGAAAATTTGTAGTGGCTATCGAAAAAGAAAGCGAGAATGGAATTGACATTACTGGTTACAATATTGACGTGGATTTTTACTCGGGTATCACATTTGGTCCTGCAATACTAGCAATCGGTATATCTTACATTAATATGCTCCACCGTTATAACGCCTTTCTTCTCCGGGTTGCCGGCTTTAAGGGGAATCGTGAATATGGTCTTACTCTCCTTAAGGCTACAGGCGGGTGGCAACAAGAAACAAATTCCAGCTACTACGAGCGTGCAGCTCTACGGGGACGCAGCGGATTGCGGCAACTATTCTGTGATGTTGTCATTTCTATTTTTCAGGTAGTGGTGAGTGGCTTCTTGATGAACCCTAGTTATGATCTCACCACCGCTGTCAAAATCTCCAATTTTCTCGTGACACGATATGAGCATAGCATCATTTTTCTCTATATATCTGGCGTGACCCAAATGGTCTCCTCTAATATTGATGCGGCAATTAGTATATTTGAATTTGCAACACATACACGACAAGAGTGGAGACAAATACTCCACTGTTCATGCTGGTACCTGTTCCTCTGCTACTGCATAGTGCTTGATTGGGAAAAAGCTTTAAACTCGATTAATATCCTCGCAATGGAGAGTATGTGGTCCAAGGCGACATATTGCTATCATAGAGCTGTGGCCATGTATATACTCGGAGACAAAGTTAATTCGAATGAGGTGATTATTGCAATGGCAGATATAAACCGCCAGGTGTATCGCTTCGGTAGAAAATGTTTGCCTATAGAGGTAATTATCATGATTATATGACGACTGTTCTCTCAAGAACACAACTATATCTGAACTCTGCCACTAGAAATTTGTAGCAAGGAAAGCACGTAAATTTTTTGCACAAGGAAATCGACTCTTCCTACCTATGTTTGAACTCATGTATATCTGGAACTGCTACAACTATATGAACATGTCACAGATGATCAACTGCTTAACTTCTATTTCAATGGATCTAGCGAATCTTGAACTACTTGAGAAAACTGTAACCCATATAGATGTCACCGAGCAGTGTTTGAGTCCAAATCGTAGACCACATGGAAAAACTCAGTATCCATCAAAATCGATGTCAAATGCCGCTCCCTCATCCAGCGTAGGCTCAATCAATCCCAATTCCATGGAATATGCGAACTACTGGGATGATTACTGTCTCGGTTACATGCTTAAAGGTGTCATTGCCTCAAAACTGGCCTTTTACGAAAGTTGCTCAGCATCGTATCCACATGAAGAATATGTTAAACTTGCATTAACATGTTTTGACACCGTTATCAATCACAGCTCCAAAATCGCACTTGATCATTACATATTTTATTTCACTCGTTTCGAACGAGCTCGAATGCGAATGTATTTGGGCGAATTACAAGAGGCTCGTAGAGAACTTGATGCATTAATAAGCGAAAGTACGAGGCCACTGGAGAAAGGTCATTACAGCTTTAGGAGCATCTTAATTATACAAATAGAACATATACTTGAGGATTTGAAGCGAGCAGAAGATTCCCTAGCCAACAAAACTAGAAATGATCACCCAACCACGCCAGAGCATGATTTACCAGAGAGCATTGCGATAGTACCACATACACAGGAAAGATCAAGTTCAATTGGAAATAATATTCATTCAACTAATAACAATTGTATCGAATTTTTCCGTGAGTTGAAAAGAAAACGAGAAATCTCTGCAGTCAATATACTTGACCATAATCTGATATGTGAAAAATATGTAGCTTATGAGCGAAGCTATATGGGAGTATAGTTTTTTTTTAATGATAATCGATACTATTTTAGTATTTTCACTTGTATATTTCACAAAAAGTATACTATTACCGGCGTTATAATACTGAATTTTCTCTGTGAAATGTACATAATTTGTATGAATACCTAGCGATGTTCATTCTTTTTGTAATATTTTATTATGATGTTCACATATAGCGTACCAAAAGCTCCATTATGTCATGGTGCTCTACTGTATATTGCAATAAGAATAATAGCAAACTAATATAGTAAAACCTTAGCTTTTCTTGAAACAATTGTTTTTTTGTAAATTTTGATATATAAACTGCTTCACCAACCCAAATCATAAATTTCTGATCGAATGCTCAGTCTATAATTTACTTTAAATAAAGCATGATTTGGGATTATGTAGTTGAATCGGAGTATGGTGGCCTTTATTTAAATTTAGGTATAACAAATTATTGAGTAAACCTAAAGCCTTCCTAATTTTTCTTTGGTATTTTCTCGGATTATTTTAACAACTGCACGTACCGCCACAGTCCAGATCACTATTGTTGCAGTTGTCATCATTGGAGCAGGTGGCCCATCTGCCAGCACCTTTGCCCCAGGCAAGCCAGCACCAACGACCCACAGAGTCACAAGTCTTCCAGCAATAACCGTCGGTGCAAGTGGGCCCAGTACCAGGATAGCATTTATCAATTTTGACCTGGCCATCTAGAGGGTGTTTTCTGCCCGGTACTGCGGCCATTGACGTAGCGGCAAAGAGCATGACGCAAAGCATAGAAAGATTGAGCTTCATGGTGTTAGCTATAGTTGTCAATTCTTTTCTCGTCCAGAAATTGATTTTGCAATGATCGTAAGTAAAGAGTCAGGCAAATATTTATTTTCTTCTAATTTATACATCTTTTGAACATGGCTTTGATTTGATACCCCATTTCATTTTTCCGAACCATAATAAATTAAAAAAATTTCGGGCTTCACAGGAAAAAGCTTAATACAGCTTCTCAGTTAAAATAACCAATTGAAACCTTTATCTAAGGTCGAAAGGGGAAGTGAGAATATTTCCAAAGAGTTTAAATTCAAAACGGACTCCTGCCGTTAAAGATGTTCTATTTTAAAATTGGCAAACGTCTTGCCTAGTAGGTTATGATGGCTTAGTTGAATGTTGTCGAGACCCTAAATCTTTTTCTTAGTTTGCATCATCTTGTGTATGCGAGAAATTCTTGTTTCTAAGCAATATCCGTAATGATTACGACCATCTCATTTCAGGATGTGAGAGAACAGCAACATCGTTAACTTGCTTGCGACAATGGGTATTTTCCTCATGCTATATAGTAGAATTTTTATAAAGAGTTTTGAATGAACAACTATCCTTGCCACTTATATTCTTTGATTTTCTTCATCTTATCACCCGCATTATGATATTGGATATTTATTTCAAGTTGATGATTTAATGTATGCTCACGTTTTCTCCGGAGCTAATTCGTATTTGCATCCAGGTTAAATTCGCCAAATACTATGGATAAAAGAGTATAAACTCGGCCATTTGAAAGCATTTTATTACCCATGCGAAACTTCTGCGAAAATAAGTATCAGGACATTCCATTTACTTATATATTTTCACGTTTCTTTGTATTCTCAGGATGACAAAGAACTAAAGTTTACTAAATGCATTGTATATTCGCAATATTATTTTTAGACATAATGCAAAATACATTATCCAGATATATGCTCTTGGTTCAAATGCAAAGAAAAAATTAACTCTAAATATGTGATTCCCAATGCTCTTTAATCACATCCTTAATTTTAAATTTAATATCTTCTAATAAACTATTCCAAAGTGTGAACTCTGAGAACATAAAGCGCTAAGCTTTAGCTGTCCTCTGGTTTCAGAGCGAAATCTGCTCTTAAATTAAATTATTATGATTTATTAATTGGTGCTGTACAAAGTTATATACACAAACCTTAGATGGAAGAAGCATGAAATAGCCCCAACTACTACGATACTATATCGGATATACCGTATTGGCAAATTTCGCAATAAGCTTTATTTGAGTATCGACAATATTATCAAAGGTTACCGGAGAGAGCCGAGACTTGAACATAAAAGCTATCGATATCAGGAACTTCGTAGCTATACCCGATGATTATACAAAAATTTCAAGAAGCTGCTTACCTTTCTATCTTTTCTCGTTTGAAAAACTGGCAAGCTGCTATAACCCAGTATTTTGGCCTCAATATCTTGTCAATAACAAAAAATTAGAGTAGTGTCTAATTAACTCTATCGAACTTGGGCCTCTGTTGTGGCTAAGATGGAATAGAAATGTTTCCATCGTCCCCATTAAATGAACCTTTCTGGTAAATAAATAAATTATCAGCCTCTACTGAAGACAGTGTGGTTACAATTTAAGTTCGAATACCTTCAAATTAGCTGCTAAAAAATCTATAGTGAATAAATTGAAACTGGGGCGAATAAAAGACTAGCAGAATCATTAGTAAGCTACTTAAATGACCAAAGCAAATACAATGGAGACTAGTACAAAATGTTGCTCGTGGGAGACAAATACAAACTAAATGTAAGTACAATACAGATCTGAATCTCGTTTAAACTCGTTTCTCTTGATTGAGCACTTGAGCGGCCTTGCTTGTTTTTCAAGTATCCAGGATATTTGGCAACTCTTATTAATAGACCAACCTTCAACGAATAACATCTCCATTATCCTACAATATACAATAAATACCAAGAATAAGCACGAGGCTTGTAAATGTGCGCACCATTTTATCAGTAAGGTTGAGAATGCAGTAGCATTATAATGAAACCGTCGTCAAAATTCATTGCTGGACTTATCAAACAATATTAACATGAAAGATGTTTTAATATGCTAAATGTGTAGCTCTTGATATTTAGAAAATATTGGGATTTATTAAAAAATATTTTTGAGAATTTAATACTTTTTTCAAAAAATTCAATACCAAATATTAGTGTTCTAATTTTGTACAGTATATTGCGATCGAAATTACATTATTGAAACTAATAAAATTTATTCAAAAACGATTATTATTATGGAATGCAAAAGGTAGAACATTATTCATCATTCCTCATAAATATAAAAATATATCACGTATTAATTAACAACTCCTGCTAATAATCTACAACCACCTAGCTATTCCTTTCACATAATTTCTGTTCTTGTAATCCTTTTACACGCTTTCACATATGTAATAAATTTAGATTTGCCCTCAAACTTTTGTGGTGGCCACAGCTTGATATCCCGGGGCGGGATGAGACAAAAAGGGCGAATTTCCTCCCTCCCCGAGATCATCTTTTTCACGTAGTTGACGATGATAGCTGATAATCACAAACGTGAAGTAGGCCTGTTTAAAAAAGTGTGTATAATAATAGTATTAGTTGAAAAAATCGCTTGGAATGAAGCAAATGAACTTACTTGTACTGCAATTACCAGGAAGGCAGAAAAGCCGATAATGAATGGAAACATATTAATCATACTAAGACAACCTTCAGTTGGTGGTTGATCAGGATGGCGCTTATCGTTACATATGTCTTTATCAGGCCATTCAAATTTGTCTGAGCCTAATCCCAGAAGTAGACTTAGAATATTGAATGTTGATAGCAGTAGGCTGATTTGGTTGTAGATAGAGAATATTAACACAGAAAACGTGTGTTGCTAGAATAAAAATAAAAAATAGATATACGAAGAAAAAGAAAGATGAGAAATAAAATTACAATGCCAAAATTGGTTCTTGAAATATCCTCTTTTTGCACTTTTAAATATAATACTGACATAGAAAAAATACTCTACTGCTATTATAGATATTTGCCTCAAAAGTGCAACAATGCAGTATTTTTACTCTTTTTTACTATTGCATTTCAAAATAATCTGCTTCCCATCTCTACCTTATGCTTACCTTAATAGCTCCAACTACCCCAAACAAGGAACAGATAGCGGCGATAATGGACCATGATAGAGTCCAAGATACTGTACTATCTGGCCTAGTAGCGAATCGCATCGATAAAGCGGCATTCGCAATTAATATATACAATGCCAATAGTAGAGTTCCCGCCCGAAGCGAAAAACAAAAACAACACCCTGTTAGTTTAGGCATAGTTGATTTCTTATGAAGAGGTCAGATATTACATATATTGCTTTATATATAAGTAGGAGATATGGTTAAGGTGTTTCAAATCAGCTGATTTGCTACTAAGGTTTAAATAAGGTGTCCCCAATCAGAAGTGTACTAAAAGGTGGAAGCCGAATTTTCTTCGTTCCTATACCATTTTGAAAACTCTCTCCTCACGGCAAACTTGTGAATGTAGACTTCGCTGATCTAAGTCTTTAGTTTACCTAGGCTCACAATCACCCAGGTGTCCCGATTTGTGACTGATACCTTGTAGAGAATGTAGCAGAGATAAGTTAACTGCAATGCTGGCTTTGCTAAATGAACGGATATAAACTTCTTTCAATAAAAGTTTGTGCTCGCGAAACTTTTCCATGGAAATCAAACTCTGTTCACCCAATAGTTACTTCTAGGCTTGGAGGGCTTAGGAGAATTTTAACGAGACTTTCGTCCAATCATGATTACAGGCATCTTAGGATTTCTGGATATGACGTAGAGACGTATTGATAAAATACGTGGTAACAAGTAGCACAATTGATTTAATATAGTAAACACGGCAGACATGTATATACTGTATGCCTAGCTCGACTTCTCAACTTGAACATACGGCTTTTCCAAGCCATAGGTTTAAGATGGAGCCGAACTTGATCGGAAAATATTGAAAAATGTGGCAAATACAGCTCTACTCACACTACAAGCGATTTAGCACAGAATTAATGTTTCTCTATCCAAGTTTATATTTTACGAAAGCTCGGGAAGCAAATATTTATCAGCTGATGAATTCTTGTAGTCATGTTGGATAGCGTTTAATATTGTGGCATTCATATTAAAAGCGAATCGATATCGGTAAAATAACTATAGACTATTCGCATAGGAGCCAGCCTCTTTGCATTTTCTGGCAAAACTAAAGAGGATCGACTTTAGGATGGGTATATGCTGAGGATAATGGGATTTGACCCGCTCTAAATAGTGGGAGGGCGGGCTACTCAACCATAATCTCCGGCGTGGTTTATTCTCAGCACTTGGCAAAATATTACTCTGTACAAATCAGCATATAATGCAAAGGGTTGGAGATTCTTTCAAGTGATATGTGATCCAAAATCACTACAATTCATAGTGCAGTGGAGATAGCCAATTAATTTCGCGGAGTGAATTTTCTTTAAAATCTTCTTCGTGCATAATGCCCAAATCTGAAAAGGTTTTGGATTCTTCTCGGGTGAAGAGGGCATGCGACCAGTGCAGAAGTAAAAAAATAAAATGCGATGGTTTAGCCCCTGTTTGCGGCAGTTGCCAATGCATTGGTTGCACGTGTACCTATGCTGCTGTTTTCCGGAAGCGAGGTCCGCCAAAGGGATATGTCGAAGCCATCGAGACTCGCCTGAATCGCGTACATGAGATGCTTTTGGAATTCTTTGGTGATGACCCGAGACTTGAATCAGTTTTGGCAGAGCTAACTGCACCTATAGAAACGTCATCTGGGGACTTTATCACTCTCCGATTCCAATCTCCTAATGATAACAAATCAAAAGTTGACCCTTCACGCTCGTTCGAAGTTGCGGAAAATCAATTAAATTTATTTTCAGGAGATCTCACTATATATGAGGAGATCGAGGATTTTCGTTTCCATGGAAATGCCAGTGGCGTATACTTGATGCGCAATAGCGCTCTCCACAACAGCGGGTATTTAAATCTAGGGGCGAATCAAACTCTACATCGTAGAAGTAACTGGCAACAGTTAGATGTAAATCCTTATGATGTTCCTCCATCAGATCTCTCTGATCACCTGATCCATCTATACTTTGACAATTTCCACCCACTATTTCCGGTAATAGACAGACCCGAATTTCTTCGCTCCTTGCGCACAACACAACCTCCTCTCTTGCTACTGAATGCAATCTATGGAATTGCGGCGCGTATCTCTGATGACCCGAGAATAAAGTCATTTACATACTCAAAGTGCCCTGAGCTAGTGGGTGGAATTTTCTTCGAACGTGCCAAACTCCTTCTGGATTGTGAGTACGACACCCCCAACCTATCCACCGTCCAAGCGGCCCTGCTCTTAGCCTATTACCAGCCAGGAGCCCCTCGGCCAAGTCGCTCTTGGATATTCGGCGGAATAGTAAGTAGCCATTGCACTTGAAGTATCGTGAATTGCTGATTTACACTTCATTCCCAAATTCCCATCGATAGGCGATCAGGATTGCGCTTGAATTAGGGCTTAATCGCTATTTTTTTTCCATGCCCCGCAGGGATCGAAAATTACGAAAACGCGTGTATTGGTGCTGCTTTGTGTTGGACCGTCTACTTGCAGTTAGGCATGGTAGACCGATTTCGCTTGACGAGCGCGAATGCAATGTGCCTAGCTTCCAAGCAGAAGACGAGGAGGAGCCGTGGCCCGTTGCAAATGCAAATCATTGCCAAGTTATATCCAATTTTGGCTATTTAGTGCAACTCTATCAGATACTCGGCCGCATACTTAATAATATCTATTCCATCAGCTCGGAAAGAAGCGTTGTTCTTTCCAGGAGCCCAAACATCTTAGTCAATTCTTTGCATCATGCCCTACTTTCTTGGTTTCACAAGTTGCCTCTGCATTTACGGCTACCCATTTCCAAACAAACGCCACATCTCTCAGCTGTCTCCTCGAATATGCATATTATATATCACACCTGCGTGATTTTACTTCACCGACCCTTTTTACCTCTCTCGTGCCAAGAACCTACTCCAGATCTACTTGCTTCGACAAAGGCCTGCAGTGAATCCGCCGATACCATCATTGATTTGGTCTATAGCCGCTATAACTGCGGTGGAGTAATGCACATAGTAGAGCCCAATCTCTATTCGATTTTTAACGCAACCACTTTCCATTTGTGCTATAATACTGGCATAGATTTACGTGGTATTAAACTAAACACTTTAAAGGGCTTGAAAGTATTGCAAGCGTTGGAGCCAGTATGGTTTATGTCGAAGATGCTTGGAGCAATGATTCGTAATATTGCTTTCATACGTAAAATTGGTCTGGAGGACAATGATTTGGACAGTTTTGAAACTCCCAAACCACGCTCTCCGAAAGGATTTTATAATAATGGGATGACAACAGAGGCTGAGGGAAGCGGATCCCGTAACGAGATTAATCCAAGCATTGGTAAATTCACACTTACAGCAGATATGTTATCGAGCTATTAACTTAATCTCTATTCACTAGTTGACCCGGAACTTTTGAACTTTTTTGGAGCGAACCCGGATACTATGCAACCGATTAATCCATCCGATTTTTCGCTCCTCCCTGCATCCTCTATCCCCCACCCTGATAGTTTTTTGCTGGATTCGCTCTGGCTTCTACAAAAACAACATCAAATGGACGCACAGACAGTTTCCAATCCGATCACCACTACAAACGATATTAATACAGAATCCCCTACACCTTCTTGGGATGATAATTCGAAGGCCTCACTCTCGCAGACAAGCCAAGCCTTGCCCTCTCTACTCCTCCAAATGCTCTCTTCTCAAACAAGTTTCGAATCAACTGAGCCGTTGAACTTTGGGACGCGTATGCCAATGGACGAGGATGAGTGGGGCATATTCATGATGCGGCAATAGACTTAATTCAATTTGTTAATAAATGTGTATACTTGCTATTACTTCCTCACTGAATACTATATAATGAACCAGATACCCTATTGTTAAGTTATTTTTACCGGTTGCTATGTTTGAGTTTCTCTATATGCTCTTTTGATTTATATCTATCAAAAAATTTTTCATGCAATGTCCTAGACGAGCCCCATCATTCTAATGACCACTTTATATCTAAGGAGAATGTCGCATTTGAATATTCTATTTAATTTATTGCTACCTACAATACATGTCTTTCAAATTGTCAAATGGCTTAAAATTCGCGTAGTAAGAAGTTATATAAAAAATGTAGTCTTACAATTTCCGATGAATAGTGCAATGCCATTATATTATTCGCTTCAGACTCTCGTAATTACACTCTACTATATTAGTATACGTCTATTACTCAAACAGAGCACGTTTTCCGCCTGAGAGAAATCAAAGCCTATAGAAGAATCGAATCGATAACACCTGTATCACGATGGAATCTATCGAAATGCATTTAGCACAATATTATGGAAAATAGCTTATTTAATTAATAGATAAAATGCTTCCTCTATAATACGTGATTTGCCACAAATTAAAACGCTCGCCCTATTATCTATTTGACTCAGAGTGGTTTAAACGGAGCTTTTTGGGATCTCAAGTCTCGACTCTCTGGGGATGGAGCCTTTGTGCCGGAATCGATCCGGGGAAGCTTCGAAGGAGCGAATTTCTTATGATTTAACGGCCACAATACCCTTAACTATTGGATGGCTAAAATTTATCCGTGGCAATTTTGCTTGAGATGGTTTGACTGGTCGATGTCACAAACAAAAATTTTCTCTAGCGGTGCCTCGAATATTTCACCAAGCATAATGATTAATAGCTCATATTTCCATTGCTAGTTTAGACTAAACAGAACCAACAGTGCAGTTTAAACTTGATCAAAAGAACTCATGTATTCGGTATTTGTGTTAAATACACCTTCAGTTATAAAAGGGCATTCCTCAATTACCCCCCTGAGTCTATTCTCTATAATACATAACTAGCCGCAACTTTTCCTCTGGATTTTTCGGTTAAATTTTACTTGGTATGTATTACTAGTTAATCTTGCATTCTCTTGACACGATATGTTGAAAACATTCACCTCTGCTATTTCTTCATAATTTCAGATCTTACCAAAATGGTCCTCAAGAAATTCATTTTCATATGCCTTTTATCTGCCTTGACTGTTAACGCTTCTCATTACACCTGTTCTTGCAGAGACTATTACAACAAAGTAGTTGGCCAAGGGCCGACCTATGTTTGTGGGCAACATTTGGGAGGAGACAAAAGATATAGTGGAAGCACTAAAGAATGGACATTTGAAACAGCCAAAGTAGCCAAGCAGTTTTTGGAATGCTGTGTGAGCGGCAAGAAAGGTCCTAAGAGAAACGGATATTGCGATAATGGGTTACCTCCAGGCAGCGATTTGTATAGATGCGTTAAAGGTGGCAATAGCTGTGTTTAAATCGACACCATTTAAGATTTATCCAACTGTGACACTAGACAAACACTAATGAATTAATAGATAATATAATGAGTGATATAGACAAAGTTGGATTTTTAACGTTTAATCTATGAAATGAACAAAGATTTTAACCTTATATTTTTCGTTATTAAAATCAACCACTCCATGCCACAACTAATGCTGAAAACATTTAACTAAAGAGAGCATATGTGGTATATTTATTTCAGTATATTTCTCTCTGTTGAGTACAAGAGCGTATTAAGTATTAATGTGAATCGTAAATCTTTCAAGGCACTCCTTCCTAAACTTATGAAACCATTATGAAGTTGACGATATCTTATGGGAAATTGTAACAGACATTATATTTATTACATGTTCCATTCTCTTGATGGTATTGGTTTTTGGCTTCATACGACCTCAGACCACTGATAATGTATCCTCCGACTCAGTTTTTGATAATTCTAGCAAATAGTTTCGCAAAGAACCAAATATTCCGTCTCAGGCAAATCCTTTGTGGCTTCAAACTCACTAATAGCTGGATAGGTTGCGTTAAATTATCATTTTTCCCCATATGTTGCGTTAAATAATCTTCTCGTGATAGGGGTATTTTGTCCTTTATAAATATTTTTCGTACCTACTAAGTACGAAAGTATGAACCAGAATCCATAATTGAAAGGCACAGTCATGTTTAGTCCTAGGATCCTGTAGAAAATACGCTCGCAGGCAATGCCAGTTATCAGATGAGTACTTAGCATTTAATTATATAATATCTATTTATTTTTATGGATAAGCTTGCGTGACACGTTTGCGGCTATTCGCGGCTAATCAGCTCTATCAGCTCTTTGGGAGAGATCTCAAATAAGTCTCTCACAAAATGGGGATTTTCAGGTGTAGTGCTGATTAGACTTGCTTGTTAGAATTACTTACTGGTTCCATATGGGAATGAATTGGAGGGGGATCCATTCTTGAACTTAAGCTCACTAACTAGACCTAGGAAAATAATTCATAGAGCACCTTTTAAATATAATCATCCCAAGAATTCTTATTTTTTAAGATCTAATGTTAATATTCTTCCATTTTCTTTATTATTTTTTATAACAGCCTTATTACAGAATGATATTTTATAAATAAAAAATAGGAACTCATCTAGAATTAATTATCGAACCACTTATCGCAATTTCTTCCAATGTCCACTCGGCACTGAGTCTTAGGTCCTAATTTGCCACTCTCACAGCAATCGCAAAAGGCCTTCTCTTGCTTGGAGCTAAATTTACACCACATCTTCTTGTTGCTGTTGTAGTGACCAGCATTCAACTTATCACCACAGGCATATGTAGGTCCTTGGCAACCTCTATCTTTTTCGCAGCACACGCTATTGATAGCTGCTGTAAGTTGAAAAATAACCAAGAGTAGAAGAGAGGCGAAGATGTTTTTCATGATTTACAACCCGCACCTATATCGGTATGAGAGACATTAGAACATGAGTTATGGATTCATAGATAGAGATTGTAACATGAATATGAATGTAAATGACGTACCGAATTATATCAGTCTTGTTAGGTAAATTGGAAGAATAATAGCGGAAGAGCCCAAAAAAAAAGGATACCGTAACAAGCAAAATAAACGGTAGGCTTCCCCAAACAGAGGACCTATATATCTGTGGAGAAGGCTCTAAAAAAATTTGCCGAAATCTAAGATTGATTAGCGGAGCCTATAACTCGGGGCCGTAGAGAATATACCGCTGGAGATTAGAGGCTAGTTAATTTAACCAATCGAGCTACGAGCATCCAATTGAACAAATATAGCTGTGGCGTTGCACACTGCCATCTTAATGTCATTGGCTGAATAATTTTGGAGAAGGATGAGTCAGAGGCTTGAAGGCAATGATGTCGAAGACTTTCCAATGGATCCATTCGGAGAGAAATATGCTTTTCCATTCTCTAATTAATTCGCATAACTTTACGTGCCACTATCATAGGTCCCGATGAAAATGCAGTCCCGATTATATATACCAGTTAAATTATATAATTCGTCCTTCGCTTTACTTTATCTTAATGTACTGTAAGTAAGCTATATCGTCGGAGAATCTAAATTCAAACAAGGTAAAGGCTAGCAAGAAAACTTGAAAAAAGACTTTTGGAATAGTCCTTTTAATCGTATCACAATGTTCGATTAAATATTCTGTATATATTTTTGAATTTGTGAATAAAGCGTCGTTTGATTAAGAAAATGTCAATAGTAAAAAAGTTCACAAAAGTGTCTCTTGTGGAGTAACAAAGTTTAATTACATAGCCTTTAAGAGAAACGTTTTTATTGCCAAAGGCTAATGTACAAGTTAAAGTTGCAGGATGAGACCACAAGAAGCTTGACTATCCAAATCGGCGGTCCAGTTCATTGACGTGCTATGGCCTTGTGTAATTTGCAGGCGTTAGTTGACAAAAATCATCCGGGATCTCGCCGTTAATATCCTGAGACTTGATTTGCTGTAAAACAGCACTCTAAAAGATCTGGAAGCATCCATCTCTATATATCCTAAGGAGCCGTAAAAATAGCATTTGAGAGTTTGTAAAATATGGTTGGTTCATTAAGACAATATGCTTTTTCAAACTTCAAAGACAGAGTTCTTAGTGTAAGGAAGTCGATAACACTGTTCTTTCAATCTTAAAGAGAGTTATAGTACATGATCAATGGCTTTTTTATTATACTCTTGTTTTTTCGAATTGATTCCTCAAGTACCGTTTTTATTCAAGCTATACGCAACTCTAAAAGGATGATATTACTACTTAGCACTGAGCAGGATACTTTCAGTTGCATTAATACCAGTAAGCTGATTCTAGAGAGAATGCATTTGCATGGGTCGGAAAGGTGTCGTCCCGTTAGCGCGAAGATTTATGCCGATTTGAAAAGATGTGGGGAAATCAAGAAGCAGAACTAATGAATTTCTAGCTTTCATATGGAAGCCGCACTGGAATAGTATGGTGGGCACCTGAAGATTATCCCTACCATATCTATCGGATATAAATTTAACTAAATGATGCTTGTAGCTGTTGTTACACCGGCTTTATATTATAGAGTTTGAATATTATTTATGATTGTGTAAGGTTATTTGAGCCTACTTGTTGCCTTAATTGGAAACACCTCCTAGGCTCCTTACTATTTTCGTAACAATTTTTTGTGCTCCCGGCTTATTATTTCAGTAATGTAAGCTGATAGGGGGCTTTCTATCAGCCGAGTCATTAGTAGGCATAAGTAGAATGAATTGAAATAGTTCCTAACATAGATGCCCAGCATGCAGATATCAATTCATTATAAAAGGTCTTCTCACACGCGACAAGGCAATGAATTATTCACCATAGCATAGATAGTGAAAGATGAGTCAAAAAAAATTTGCATCCGTGAAGTCAAATGGAAAGCCTCTTCACGAAAAATTTCCAAACGAATCTGATTCAGGCGCTAGGCGTTTTTCCTCTGTAAAAAGCAATGAAGATATAACAGTTGAACTCGAGATAGAAGAAAATAAAACCAGCGAGGCGGATATCTCACAGATAGACTCCTGGCGTGCTTGGTTGGTGACGCTAGGAGGGTTCTTGATCGTCTTTAATAATTTTGGTATCACATACACGTGGGGCATATACCAGGTATAGTCCATTTTAATTTTTAATTTAATTCTTTACTTATTTCAGGTTGCTAGGAGGTGTATCTCACAAAAGAATTCGTTGGTCAAGCCACAGATCAGGCTATATCTTATATCGGCACATCTTCAAATGCTTTAATGTTTCTCCTCGGTCCTATGTTTATCATCGTATCTCAACGGATTGGATTCCGTATTTGCATGATGTTTGGCGCCGTTTTGTGCCCATTAGCCCTTCTTCTTGCAAGTTTCAATACACATGTAAAGACAATCCAAAAACAGTAGCAAGAGACATAAAGTGTTTACATTTTTATATTATTATAATAGCTGTGGCAACTTTATATTACCCAAGGCATCATGTTCGGAATCGGCTTCGCTTGCCTGTTTTTTCCTTCTATTCTTCTACCAAATCAATGGTTCAAGAAACACCTGGGCTTAGTAAGTAATGTTCTTAATTGTTTATATTGAAATTTACCTATAATATTATAGCTTTTTTTTTTCAAATATAGGCAACGGGCATTACGGTATCTGGATCTGGTATCGGCGGACTTTGCCTATCGCCGTTGGTAAGATATATTATAGGTATTATCCCTTTATTACTATTTTAAACATAGATATGATTAATTGTTTTTCAATCCAGATCAATACGGATACCGTTGGTCACTCCGCATTTCAGCGATTATCAGTTTAATTCTTCTAGTTGTTGGATCAATCCTTTGTCGCCCTCGAATTCCATTAAAAAGTACTCAAAAAAAAGTACTATTTAAACCTGATATTTTTACAAATCGTTTAGCAGCTCTATTTTGCTTTGGAATCTTTGCAAGCTTCGGGTAAAGATATTAGCTTCAGAAATAGATTATATTATATCCTTGCTTATTTATTACGGCCCAGATATCTTCCACCTTTTCTTATGCTTCCAAGTAAGGTATCAATTGCTTTCATTGGGATGGCTACGATATCTCACTCAGCTTATAATTAGGATACGCAAGCACGATCAATATTGACCAACCCACAGCTGCGATTCTCGTAGGTGTTATGAGCGGAATAAATAGCTTGGGTCGTGTAGTGATTGGGGCATCAGCAGATTTGTTGTAAGTCAGTGTTGACAAACTCCAACAGTTAATGATTTTACCTAGTTCCAAATACTAGTGGTCGCTTAAACGCTTTGCTCTGGTGCACATTAATAGCAGGGTTGTCTACGATGGCCATTTGGCCTTTTGCAAAAAGTCTCGGTGTGCTGATAATCTATGTGGTAAATATCCAATTCACTGTAATTCTATTGCGGGTGATTGACCTCCTAATTTTTCCTCCAGTTAATTTATGGCTTCACTGCAGGAGGCTTCATTTCCTTGTTCCCCGTCGTAGTAGCGACAATTGTAAAGGCAGAGGATTTGGATTTTGCAATGGGCATAATATCGATTTCTCAATTTTTTGGAATGTTGTTTGGAACTCCAGCAAGGTAAAAAAAAATCCTTTACCAATTAATTAGGGCCAATCTTTAAATATTCTTTGTATTTTGCAGTGGAGCATTACTGGATGCAGCAGGACATAATTATTTTACTCCTTTAATAGAATTTACCGGAGGTAAAGGCTACAGTTAATTCAGATAAGTAATTATTAGCTAATATTTCAGGGACGAATAGCTTGCACTGTCATGGCAGCCTTAATCGTTGCGTACTTGCGATTCACAGCCAGCACAAAATTCTTTGCTAAAATTTGAGAATTCTTACAAGTAGCTACTTTTCTGATAACTCTATAAACAAAGAGTGGTTTAGGTTTTATATGATATAGCAAAATAAATAATTCCTTTACTAATTGTGCCTTAATTAAAATCAATTCAATAAAGAACCGCATTTAAATATCAACTTATGGTTAAGCTTTTACTTTGGCTTGGTTTTTCTGAATAGGAGCGCAACATATCATTAATTGCTTATATCCAGGGAGAACTATTCAAACTGGCTGATTTGTTGGTTTGCAATATAGCAATCGATGAATCTAATATTAACGAATTGACTATTAAATACTATTTCTTGCGAATAAACAATGGATTGACCCTATATTAACAATTTTAACTGAATAGATATAATATATATTCACATCTTCCATATTGATCGTTTACTTTTTTACAATTTAGATTGGTTAATTCTTACATGTTAGATGATGATTTTTTCCTATGCCATAATATGTAAGATCGCAATTTACCCTATATGAGATACTATTGCTTATCATAGCAAGTAGGCTCTCATGTCAGAATTATCGATATATTAAAGCTATTGAATGCTGTAGCACCACGAATATGGTGATGAAGAGGCATAGTGATTACCTTATATTAAATTATTGTGTAGAGGTTTCTAGGCTTGTTGTATGAAAAATTGAATTAGGGTTGCTCCCATTACAAGTAAATTTCATCTATTTCGTGAATAAACAGATATTATCCATTTTCGGCCGGCACAAATACTAGCGTTAATCAATAAAGTGCCTAAGATTTAATCTCTTTAAAAAATTTCACTCTTCTAAATCAGGTCTTTTAACAGGTTTCTAGAAGATACCGTATATGCCTTCTATTTGTCATTTATATCTCTCAGATGACCCAACTTGAAGGAAAGAATTCTTCCGAAGCCAATCAAACTTGTGAAAACTCACCAGCTAGTATAGTCACAGCTAACATTCCCAACACCCCCGCAAAAATGAATTTAGGAAGACCGACCGTTGTAAGAATGAATACTCGATGCACCCTGATTGGCTAAAATATCATCTGCCCACTTTTAACCTAACCTACGACAAATTGGAATTCGCTTTAAGGGCGGAACATTCGATATTTTTTTACTATTTCTCGAGCCTTTCCTCTAGCCAATTTGCCTTTTGAAATTTGGCTTCACATTCCGAAAATGAATGCCACTCTTAACGCCGGTGACCTCAACTTCATTGAGAGACAATGGGTAGCCTTATATGAGGGCCGCAATCCTGCCGTTGTCACTGCAATTGTTGCTTTCGTTACTCACGAAGTCGCGTACTTTGGAAGATATGTTCCATTTTGGATTGCGGACTATATCCCGGCCCTTCAAAAATATAAGCTGCAGCCTGTAACGTGTTTCCTTTGCTATACCTTTAGATAGACTCATCGAGTGATGCTCATCCTTACATTTCAAATTATATCATCTGTTTTCTTAGGATAAGTACCCGACTCGAGAACAATGGTTGAAATGCTTAAGAGGCGTGCTATTCCTACATATTTTCGTGGAACTCCCAATGGTCGCTTTGACATTTCATCCTTTAGCTGAATATCTGGGAATGAAAATTACAGAAGTACCGTTGCCTAGTTGGTGAGCACTATTTCATCTGAATGTCATTGTAATAATAATCATTCAAGCTCATATTTTTGAAACTTTTCTTCCGTAGGCAAGCAATTTGTCTTCAAATTGCATTTTTCCTTGTCATTGAAGATGCTTATAATTACTGGGGACATAGAGCTTTACATACTCCTTATCTTTACAAGCATATTCATAAAGTGCATCACGAATATGCTGCACCTTTTGGCATGGTAATTTTGACTTGTTCGAAATGGGCTTCTGCTGTTTCCTTAATTTTTCGTATTCACACCTATAATATTCCAGGCTGCCGAGTACACATCTTGGATGGAAACTCTTATTTTAGGACTTGGCACCATGTTGGGACCGCTCATCTACTGCTCGTTCGCTAATGACTTCCATCTCTTTACCTTCTTGTTGTGGCTGATCGTGCGGATGGCTCAAGCTGTGGATTCGCACTCAGGATATGGTACGAATTGACCTGTCTTAGTTGTTTTTATTTCTTTTTATTCACGCTGGGCCATTTAACATTGCTCAATAGATTTCCCTTGGTCTCTCCACAATTTCATCCCTTTCTGGGCAGGTGGGACTTATCATTTTTACACTTGTTATTCCTCCAATTGCTCACTCCAGTTTATCGTATCTAGGAGCCGAGCACCACGATTACCATCACCTTGCTTTCGTCAACAACTATGGCTCCCAGTTCAGATTCTGGGACTACTTCTGTAAGACAGATACTAGATATCGTGCATTCCGGAAGCAACAAAGATTAGAGAAAGAACTGGCTAAAAAGAATAAGAAGAAATTATAAAATGATGCACTGTGTTCTGTTGAAATTTTGTTCCCTTTTATTAAGCTTATCCATTAATCGCGTTTCTCTATGAAAAAAAAAAAAACTATATCCAGAATAATTTATTACTATATAATTCATAATTCATACGAGTTGACCCAATACTGTTCTGCGCCCATAGTGTATCCTATATCATTTCTTTTTTTTTTCTCTTTTAGATAAAGTTTTTAAGATGTCACACATTCTATAATATATTTTCTATATACTATATTTTAGAGAAATAATTTAAATGCTTCTCAACTATTTGATGGTCTTTATGAGTAACTTAATTATTGCCTCAAGTGTCTCATAAATTATCTCGTACTGAATTTGCGTCATATGATTCGATCACTGTCCAAGCATCAAACTATTCTATGGAGCATATGGAATTCAGTGTAGTGGAGCCAAGATCGTTTTCCGCTCAAACAATATAAGAGCCTTCTTAAGAAAATGCTAGAAAATTCACTCGGCTGATTTGCCAAGCATAAATGATTTCATTTCTGTGAGGCTGTGGTCTTCTTTAGTTCATTTGCTTAGTGTTTTTCTTGGTATCGAAAAATGGCTGAAATATGAAAGAGAAAGTCATTAAAATGGAAATGCCTTATAGAACTACCGTAGAAAATTAGAATTATCTTTTTATGCAGCTCGAATCTATATAAGTTCTTCATCTCTCCACTCTTGCTAAAGATAATAATATATTATTCACATCAAATTCATTGGTTATAACAGCTAAATCATTGAACTAGATACACTTAGCGATGAAGCTCAGCACTCTTATTGTCGTCGCTGTTTTAGCATCTACCTCTGTCCAAGCTTTTCCCTTCATTCGTCGTGAAGAATGCTCGCTTGAAGCTTGCCATGGGATGACAGAACTCTTGCGCAAATGTGTCCCTAAAGCGGCCAGCAATAAAGATGATGGAGAGTTCTACAAAGGTAAAATGTTGGCTGAACCAATTCCTTAATTCAATCGTCCATTCTAATTTTCTCTATTAGACATCTTTGAATGTTACTGTGATGATTCCACGTTCTTGGACTCTTATGGTAAATGCATCGACGCTTGCGGGAAATATGCCAAGGATGCTCCTAGTGTTAATCAAATGGAAAAATATTGCAAACTTATCTGAGCTCCTTTATAATGAGATCCAAGTATTATAAATAGTTCTTTAACTTTATGACCATAGGGTGCTAATTTGCTTGTCAATTTCTTTGAATAATATCGGTAGTTTGGAATAAATACTAGGTTACACGTGCACTATATACTTTATTCGCAACAGCTGGAAATGAAATGAATGATAAAATGTATCAAGATTTAGGGAGAAAGTGAGAAAATGTATAAAAATTTACTGCTGATAAACTAGCGGTTTGCTGCTGTTCCTGAGAATTATATACCACTTTGGGTGAAGGCCTGAGATTTTTTTCTCGTCATTTGGATGATGACTATAAAAATAATGGTAAAATCCATCTGTTCTATTTCAAAACGAAAACTTTATTTTGTTAAAATTTGCACTAGTTGAGGCGATGTAGCCTTTACATGTTTATAATGTCTTTGCTCATCAATTCTCCATTTACAATAATTTTTGCATTTTGCAGATACGTATGCTCTGAAGCAAGCTCGATAAATTTGGACTATTGTAAAAAATGTATCATTTTGTGCTTAGGAAACGCAAATGATTGTAATTTGGCACGAAATCAAACAAGCGTATTTATAAAATACATTGAGGCATATTTTCTTTTTTAAAGGCCAAATAATAAATTAACAAGCCTATTTCTCACTCTCCGCCTTTACAGTCTGAAAGAATAACCGTAATGCCTCAGGGTCCACAGTTGGCAAAATTCCATGGCCAAGATTCGCAATATATCTTCCCTTTCCGCCACCGAATCCGCGGACCATTTCTGTTGCCTTGTGACGAATTGCTTTTTCCCCTCCATAGAGCACACATGGATCCATGTTTCCTTGCAACGTAACCCTTCCTCTTGCAATCTTTCGCGCAGACTCCGGATCAATTGTCCAGTCGATAGAAACGACGTCATAACCAGAGTCGCACAAGTCATCGAGAGCAAACCAAGCACCTTTAGCAAAAATAGTCATTGGAACTTGATTATCTCCGAGCTTCTGCTTAACACATTTGGAAATTTGACGGAGGTAGGGGAGCGAGAAGACAGCGAAGTCTTGTGGGCTGAGTTCACCAGCCCAAGACTCAAATATTTGGAGCATCTATAATCGAAACCATGATAAATAACGATGTGTGTGCAAGAAAAAAGCGAAGAAGGGTCACAAAATATGTGAATATTACATTACCTGAGCACCTGCTTGAACTTGACCCACCAAAAAATCTACCACCACATCAGTTACCCGTTGCAGAAGATCGTGACTTTCTGAGGGGTGCATAAATAGCCATGTCTTAGCCTTTGACAATGTTTTGCTACCTCCACCCTCGATCATGTAGGCCATAAGGGTCCATGGCGCACCCGCAAATCCGAGTAGAGGCACACGGCCGTTGAGTCGATGCCGTGTCAAAGTGATAGCATCATACACATATTTTAACACCGTATGCGTATCGACATCCTTGGTCAGCCGAGCAACATCCGCAGGAGTATCGAGTGGATTGGGGAAATGAGGCCCTTTTCCAGGGAGCATCTCGACCTCGAGACCTAATGCCTGTGGTACGACAAGAATGTCGGAGAAAATGATGGCCGCATCGAGGAGATCGGAATAACGGTCAATGGGCTGGAGGGTCACTTCACAGGCAAGTTCGGGAGTACGGCAAATAGTGAAAAAATCGTTACGTTCACGAGCTTGACGGAATTCTTATCGTATGATTAAAATTAGAAAGATGAATACTAATATAATTTGCAGTGTGCATATAGTACATATAGTAAAACAAATAGCTTACCAGGTAGATATCTTCCTGCCTGTCGCATTACCCAAACAGGAGCGCGTTCGGTGGGCTCGCCTATAGATAGAGAGTGAGAAAAGATATAGAACCATACTACCTAATGCTCGGAGAAGTCATATAAAATTCGAAAATAGGTTGTAAAGTACCTCGAGCAGCGCGTAAAATTAAATCATTTTTCAGAAGAGGAAATTCAGCTGTGGCCATGTTTACAAGTCAGGAAAGAAGAGGACAAGGAAATTGTATCCGAGTGTATTTTTTTATCAATAATTGAATCGGAATAAATAGACCATCGTCGATTTCGCGTATTTGAAGTCTTTGAGAGGCGCAGCTTTTCCTTGGGTGTATAAAATAGTTCTACTTAGATCTAACATCTGAAAATAGATCTCAAGTGGAGCATTATGGCAGAGATACCTCGCGATCGCAAACAGCTGCGTGCTTGCATGCTGTGCTGTCTGATCAAGGTTAGTATATTACATATTTTTCTTACCCAGTATTGCAATCTGAGTTTGCTTTAGAACGTAGATCAGTTCAAAAGAAGCGGATGTGATAATTGTGAAGACATTTTAGAACTTAGAGGCAATATTGATAGAGTGATGGAGTGCACAAGTTCAAAAATTTGAGGGGTTAGAACCAGGGAATTAAAATCATTTATGTACAAAGATTTATATAATTTTTGATCTAGATTTATTGCAATGATGGGCCCAGGAGACAGCTGGGTGTCTCGATGGCAAAGAATTGGTAATTCTCTTTTTATCTTAGTATATTACAACTGTGATTCCATCGATTTTATTTGCGAAATCATTAGATGGCTATGCAAAAGGGGTTTATGCTACCGCAGTGCACGGTCGTATCCCGGAATATGTTGAAGATGAGTTAGAGCGACGTGGTATACAATATCGTCCCAGAGATGGGTCAGCATTGGAATGACGGTTTATAATTCTAATGAACATCTTACCAGCACTCTTCAGCCTATTCTTTTCATTTAACTACGTTCTTTATGTAAATAATTGATTCCTTTTTTCATTTCGGTAATAAAATTCTATATTTTAATATTACGAAAGAAATACAGGATGATATATATTAAAGATGCGTAAATCAACAAGAAAATAATAATTATTAGATAAAGAAATGTTACCAGCAACAGCTCGCTCGCTCTGATGGCCGCTGCGTCCGATGACCTATAGACATCACATCGCTCTCTGTCATGTCGAAATCCATTACAGGAACTTTTACTATTCTTGCAATATGTGTAAACGCTTCTTCCACATTTGTTCCATCTTTGGCGCTTGCTTCAAAGTGAGATATTTGCTGCTGCCGACCTGAATAACGCTGTGCGAATGCTTTGGCCTGTCTTCGGGATACCACTCGATCATCAATATCGATTTTATTTCCAATAAGTATGAATGGGAATTCTGTGGGATCGTGGATGGCGGCCTGTTTGATGAACTCGGATCGCCAGCGTTCAAGATGTTCAAAGGAAAGATAGTCTGTGACATCGTAAACGAGGATGCAGGCATCTGCACCGCGATAAAACGCTACACCGAGGGATTGAAAGCGCTCTTGTCCTTAGTAGAGAAAATAAGACAATGGATTGCTAGAACCAATTTAAGTCTCTTGTACCTGCTGTGTCCCATATTTGCAGGGTCACTGATCGCTCTCCCAAGAAGACCTGCTTCGTGATAAAATCTGCCCCGATAGTTGCTTTATACTGATTTGTGAAGCGCCTATGAATGAACTTTAGAGAAAAGGCAAAAATTCGATAAAGTACTTAAGCAATAGTAAAATAAAATCAATCTCTACGCTTGTAATTACCTGATTGCGAAGAGAAGTCTGTGCGATTATACACGAGAATAGATGAGGATACATCGCAAGAGAATGAAAATGGAGATTATTAAAGATAATTCATAAGTTACTTACTTTTCCGACACCACCATCTCCTATAATCACCACTTTTAGTATTTCCTTGGGCATGGAACAAGCGGATAGGCGTGAGCAATGGTTTGGATAGAGCGACAATCTATTGAAGGTGTTGAATCAGCGGATAACTCAAAGAAAGCTTTGTTCCTTGATAGAGCGTATTATTTTAAAATTCAGTCACTCGCTTTTAAGTGAATGCAATTTCTACTGCATCTCTAGGCTTGGTATCACAAAATACAGCAGAGATTAGGGCTGAATTTCTATGTGGCGGGTGAACCTGAAGTAGAACTCCAAAAAACCCGAACCATTAAGCCATTTATTAAGCTCGTTTTGTAGAAGTTAAAAAAAAGTATAATTAACTTGGATGCTAATAGCTTAACTCTACTTGTTGTTCCGGCTCTCATTCTTATCTACACTTTAGATTCTCAATCGTTTTTCAAATTTGCCCATAAGCTGGTAAATCGTATTTGCAGACCATTCCGTCTATGAATGCGTCAATACAGGCCAATAGGTCATGTACCATATGGGGCATTTTACAAGTTGGCATTGATGAAGGTTGAGAATAAGATTGGGATGCAACCGGAAAAGATATAAAACTAAGAATTTTGCAAGGTATGCTGGAGGCCAAATGCAAAATGAAGCAGATTCCACAAGAGCTGCGACGAAAAAATAGATCTACATAGATTGAAGTTGATCGTATTTTATTCATATTTACAGATAGGGCCATTATTATCTATATTGTTTGTTCAGCTATTGGATTGGCATGGATGGTTATACTTCGAATACGGACATCTTGGATCGGACGATATTTTTCATCGACAGGCACCTTTTCAATAGCATCCAAGGTAGTATCGGCACCATCAATTACCCTGAAAAAATAAACAAAAGTTAGTGAAAAGAGGTTAGATCCATGTTGACCCTGAATAGATTAGACGGTTCTTACTTTCCAAATATAGTGTATTTTCCATCGAGATGGGGCTGCTTGCCATAGGTGATGAAAAATTGAGATCCTAATGAAAAATATGAAAATTTCCTTCATATATATTCTAAGAATCTTTCAAACACACTCATTGATATTTACCATTGGTATCCGGACCTGAATTGGCCATCGATACGATGCCTCTAGCATTATGCTAACAGTGCATTAAAATAGTTAATATCGAGTTAAAGACAAATTTCAGTGTATATTCTGCAAAAACCTTTAGTGTAGACCGTATTTCATCTGCAAATTTCCGCCCCCATATTGAAGTTCCACCTTTGCCTGTTCCCGTAGGATCGCCTGTCTGCACCATAAACCCGGCAATATTACTGTGATTATGAAATGTAAACAATAATAAAAAAGGTAAAGGGAATGCTCGCATCGAGGAAAATTTATTTAATCTTTACCGATGAAAAAGGGTGTTGTCATAATACCCACTTGCACATAATGCAAGAAAATTCTATTTTGTACAATACGAGAGGAGAATCAACGAGATCCATAATTTAATTTAATAAATATAAATACCTCAGCTGTTCTTGGAACTGCCTCACAAAATACCTCTATTTTGAGCTCACCAAGATCTGTATTTAGTGTGACCGACTAGTACAGTATGTCATTAGAGAGAATGAGTAATATTGGCAAGTTAGCTGAACATACCATTTCACGCACTTCGTTAAAAATTGCAATGGGTAATGTCTCGGTAAAGAAGCATTGGAAATAAGCCACGAAAAATTTTGTAACTCCGATTAATATTTGTTACACCCCTGATCTCTAAAATTCCCATCTATAAGTTTATTATTTCCCCCTGTTTGTTCTGATTGCAAAACAGTTCGCTCTATTTTTTTTTCTCTCTCTCTCGCTCAGCTAGCTTCTGGTCGCGTAATTATAAAATTAAAGGTAACCATTACATTTTGATCTACATTTTGACCTGTGATTTTGACCTTTTTTATGAGAGCGGTACAAATTACGCGTTTAATCCATAATACTAACGCGTAGTTTCTTTCTATTCATCAATTCAAGCACCGGTTTAATCGTTAACTGATGTCGCAACTCTCATACCAAGAAAGGAGTAATCTCGTAAAGTCGCTGAAAAAGAAGACTTTGAATGTAATTATACGCTTAAAAAGCGCGTTAAACACGTTTGATTTTTGCTAAATTATTTTTTTAACTCTCATTTAGGCTGTTGCAGCACTTCGGACTGTCGCTGACTTTCTTGAGGAGACAAACAATATTTTACCACAGATATTCAATTATTTGTATGAAGATGCTCATGCTGTTGCCCCAAAACGCAAGCGCGATATCGATCCAAACGCCCCTAAGAAGCCAAACACGGCCTATATTCTTTTTAGCAACGAAGTGCGTCCTAAGATCAAAGCCGAATTTCCTGATGCAGATCAAAAACAAATCGTAACGATTATCGGGGAAAGGTGGAAGCAACTTCCTCAAGAGCAGAGGAAAGTATTTGAGAAAAAATACATGGAGGGAAAGGAGCGCTATGATGCCGAGAGAAAAATGTATTTAGCGAATCAAGAGGCGGAAAAGCACCCACATGAGTTAGAGGAGGAGGAAGAAGAGGAGGAAGAAGAGGAGATATCTGCTCAACCACCACCTTCAAAGAAGCATAAAGCGGATAACGTGAGCCAGAAATTGGCTTCCCATGAAAATATCGAACCAGAATCTTCTAAAGGTGAAGAGAAGAAAAAGAAAAAGAGAGGTAAAAAAGGGGGTGCGGATGTTAATGGTAAATCGCACACTGAAGAAGGAGTGAAGGGTAAAGAAGAAGGCGGGAAGAAGAAGAAGAAGAAACAAAAGCAGTAGCGATTACATAGTTAATTTTAATATGAGTGTTAGTTTTTTTTTTGTATCTCTAATAATTAATAATAATTTTGTTTGCTTGGAGTGTGAGATTGTCAATTATTTTGATATATACCCTTAAAGCACTCTTAATTGTGGACTGGAAAAATGAAACTAGTATTAAATGTAGGGCTCGAAAGGCTTTCGGCTGAGAAGTTGAAGATCATATTTGCCCTCACCAGGGTTTCTGCGAAGCTGCTGTGATTGAAACTAAAGTTATATTGTGTTTTTTATATTGCATGAAATATTCGAGACGCTAGAAATAATACGTGAAAAGAAGAGCCAGGGCTGTTAATCGATCGAATTATGAAATTATAGACATATAGATAGAACGAATGCCTACGAAACTCTAATGCAAAATATGTCAATGAATGCTCTTGGCATCTATGGTGAATTCTTTTATTTTAAACTGCTTCCAAGCAATTAGTGCCTAGAGTCCCCAAATCATATCTCGACATCTGTCCTAATTTGCAAGCCACATGTCATTTTAAGATCTTGGATAGTCTGAGATATTATTGGGATAGTTCTCTTTTCTTTCGCAGCGAAATTTTCTTGTTTCGTCCTCGTCTTGCCCTTGTTATTTTTTCGTGTTTTTTCTTTTTTTTTTTTTGGAGGATATAAATTTATAGGGTGCCAAAATGCAGATGTTAACAAAGGTGAATGTCACAATCATGCTTGAGGTTTTCGATAGAATCCATCATCCCCTTTATTTTTTGCGTTAAAAAGTTTTTTCTATCCATTTTCTTTTTTTATTGCTTCGGATGAGCAAACCAGAGATCTATATATATATATTCATGTATTAACCACCATTCTTCCTAATAGTTTGAGTCAAAGAGCAATAGGGTGAAAGGGATTGCGTTTCATCCGAAGCGGCCATGGATACTGGCTGCACTTCATAATGGGTGCATTCAGCTGTGGGATTATCGGATGGGGACCCTTTTAGAACGTTTTGATGAACACGATGGTGAGTAATTAAATACTAATTTTTAATTCGTTAACCCCCAAACTTAACTTAATATCTGGGCTCTATTCTGCCTCTTCTATCTTTTAATTCTTACTTATACTCACTCTGCTTTTTTATTTTTATATCTCACAGGCCCAGTTCGTGGAATTGCCTTCCATCCTACACAGCCTCTTTTTGTCTCAGGTGGCGATGATTACAAAATTAAAGTATGGAACTACAAGACACGCCGCTGCCTATTCACATTGAATGGCCATCTTGACTACGTACGCACAGTCTTCTTCCATCACGAGTGCCCGTGGATAGTTAGTGCATCAGATGACCAGACTGTTCGCATCTGGAACTGGCAATCTCGATCGTGTATCGCTATTTTGACGGGGCACAATCACTATGTTATGTGCGCGCAATTTCATCCTAAAGAAGATCTTGTAGTGTCGGCATCACTCGATCAGACAGTGCGTGTGTGGGATGTCTCTGGGTTGCGGAAAAAAGGATCCTCGCCTGGATTAATGCAGTACGAAGATGCTTTCCAGCGTGCAGGTGCTCCACCCGAATTATTTGGTAGCCTGGACGTTGTGGTGAAATATGTGCTTGAAGGTCACGACCGGGGCGTGAACTGGGCCGCATTCCATCCCTCTCTGCCACTAATTGCCTCATGTGGTGATGACCGCCAAGTGAAGCTGTGGAGAATGAATGGTTCGTACTAAATTTATTATACCCCGTGCTTGGAATCAATGAGTAATGGACATTGTTTTTATAGACTCAAAAGCATGGGAAGTCGATTCATGTCGTGGTCACTTCAATAATGTTTCCTGCGTACTCTTCCACCCACGCCAGGATTTGATCATCTCCAATGGTGAAGATAAAACGATCAGAGTGTGGGATATGTCCAAGCGTACCGCTGTTCAGACATTCCGTCGCGAACACGATCGTTTCTGGGTTATGGCTGTTCATCCGGAATTAAATTTGTTTGCTGCTGGTAAACCTGGTGTTTCATTATTCCCTCAACTCCTTTTCGTGACATTTCGCCTCTTTTTTTTTAGGGCATGACAATGGTTTGATCGTATTTAAGCTAGAGAGAGAACGGCCTGCATACGCCGTACACCAAAACAGTCTTTTCTACATCAAAGACAAATATTTGCACGTACACGATTTTAGCAATGGGTCTGATAATTCGGTTCTTTCTGTTCGACGCTTAGGAAATCAGTATACGCAGCCGCGCTCTCTTTCGTATAACCCTGCTGAGCGTGCAGTACTCGTGACAACGGTGTGTTATTCACATTTTGCCACACTTTCAGGAACGATTTCTAATAGGCTCTTTGTAATTTTATCGTTTTGGCAAATATAGTCGGCAGAGGGTGGACTTTATGAACTCTTTAACCTTCCTCGTGATTTTGCTTCCGGTGAGCCGCGCGAACCCTCTGATGACCAAAAACGGGGGCCCGGTTCCTCTGCGATTTTCATTGCACGTAATAGATTTGCGGTGCTTGATAAAATCAATCAGGTATTTTAATTGCTGGCTATTTCCACTTGTAGGCCATACTTTAAACATTATGTTCATCTTTTACATAGCAAATACATATTAAAGACCTTTCCAACGCTACGACTAAGAGTGTGAAGCCTCCGGCTCAAGTGAATGAGATATTCTACGCAGGCACCGGTAATTTGCTTTTGAGCACGCCCAACTCGGTAATCCTCTATGATATCCAACAGCGTAAGACCCTTGCGGAATTGTCCACACCGCCTGTGAAATATGTGGTTTGGTCAGCAGATATGAATATGGTGGCATTGCTTAGCAAGCACAGTAAGTTATTTATTTTTGAGATATGATAAGCATGATAATTCATTTTTTTTATTTTACTTTAAGCTATTACCATTGCAAACAAACTCCTGGAACAAAGTAGCCTCATCCATGAGACAATCCGTATCAAGAGCGGTGCTTGGGATGACGTGGGCATCTTCGTTTATTCCACGCTTAATCATATTAAATATGCTCTTCCCCAGGGGTAATATATACCGTTTTTTTCATTTATTTTGGAATTTGGCTGATCTCTTGGATATGATTTATTTAGTGACCACGGAATCATCCGCACGCTTGAGCACCCTGTATATCTCACTCGTGTCAAAGGAAAATCGGTGCATATCCTCGATCGGGATGCTAATGCCCGTGTGATCACGATCGACCCAACTGAGTATCGCTTCAAACTTGCCCTCATTAAACGTAATTATGACGAGGTGCTCTATATCATTCGTAACTCGAACCTTGTTGGTCAAGCGATCATTGCCTATTTACAAAAGAAAGGCTACCCTGAGGTTTGCTCTTTTCGAGGACAACATTGGTTATGCTTATAGGTTAATTTTTTTTTTCACCCTATATAGATTGCTCTGCACTTCGTACGAGATGATAAGACGCGCTTTGATTTGGCGCTAGAATGTGGCAACTTGGAAGTTGCCCTTGAGACCGCGAAGGCCATGGACCGTGAGGACTGCTGGAGCCGTCTTGCAAAAGAGGCCCTAAGGCAAGGCAATTTCCAGGTAATATGGCCCACCCTTTTTTTTTCAATAATTGCCGGCTAATTCTCGATATCCTCCTCTCAGATCGTGGAAAAAGCCTACCAGCGTACCAAGAGTTTTGATCGTCTTTCATTCCTCTACTTAATTTCGGGAAGTACGGACAAGTTGCGTAAGATGATGAAGATTGCAGAATTGCATGGCGACCAAATGCTACGATTCCATAATGCCCTCTATCTTGGGGACGTGGAGGAGCGTTTACGTCTGCTTAAAGAAGTTGGCCAGCGTGCGTATTCACTGTTTGCATTCCTCTTCCTTTTCAGCTGTATTCACCTTTTTATCTGGAATTAGTTCCTCTTGCTTATCTGACTGCTAAAGCACATGGAATGGCTGAAGAAGCCGAGTCGATTCTTGCTACCGCGGATCTTACGCCCGAGGATGTAGAGGATTATGGTGGTCGTGGCGATCAGCTTGTGCCTCCCGAACCCGTTGTACGCTTGGAGGATAATAACTGGCCCCTGTTGTCCGTCCCCGGTGGATCTCTGGCTAACGCTTTCGCTGCAGCAGCAGAGAATCAGCCCCCAGTGCAAGGAGTTGGTGTTCCTCAAGCTGCAGCAGCTATGCTCGAGAATGTGGAGGATGCCTGGGGCGCAGAAGAGGACCTCATTATTTCTGGTGGTGTCCAACTCGTCACTTCGGTTGGTGGTGAGCCCGCAGGCATGGGTGAAGAGGCCCTTGACGTGGATGCTGGATGGGGCTTCGATCCCGATCTCAAGGTACAGTTGGAGGCAGAAGCCATCAATGGCGCAGCACAAGAAGCCGCGGGCGACTTCGTGGCCCCTACCCCTGGCCAGCCGGAATCCGCACTCTGGGTGCAGAACTCTCCACTGGCGGCCGACCACGTTGCTGCGGGATCTTTCGAGACCGCTATGCAAATCCTAAATCGACAGGTTGGAGCCGTGAACTTCACCCCCCTCAAGCCGCACTTCATGGCGATGTATCAGGCCACACGTGCCGCCATTCCAGGCAATATCTCGATGCCTCCTCTTGTCGTGCCCATTCGGAGAAATCCCGACGAACAAGAGGTGCGGCGCTCACTCCCCGCCCAAATCAACTCTCTCCAGCGAATTGTGTCCCAAGACTTGCAGTCGGCGTATGCGCTCACCAAGGCCGGAAAATTCCAGGATGCCACCGTCACGTTCAAGAAGATCCTGCATTCGCTTTTGCTGCTTGTCACCGAGGCCGACAAGGTCGACGAGGTGCACCAGCTGGTCAACGAGTGCCGGGAATATTTGGTGGGTTTAGCCATTGTGCAAGAGCAGCGTAGCCTCCCGCCGGAAGAGACAAAGCGCGCGCTTGAGCTTGCCGCTCTCTTCACACACTGCCAGCTGAAGCCTGCCCATATGCTCCTCAGCTTACGGAACGCATCCACTGCCTGCTTCAAAGCCAAGAACTTTGCCACCGCTTCTCTCTTCGCTCGCAGACTCCTCGAACTCAATCCGCCTCCCAACGTCTCCACCCAAATCCGCCAAATGCTTGCCGTATGCGAGCGTACCCCGCGAGACATCATCCCTCTTGACTACGATCAGCACGCAGCCTTTGTTATCTCCGCAGGATCACACACCGCCCTTCTACGGGGCGCAAGCGGCGATATCGTACACTGCCCCTATTGTCGCGCAAATTACGAAGTGAGCTACAACGGAAGTTTGTGTCAAGTGTGTGAGATTGCCCAGGTGGGGGCGAATTCTACTGGGCTGAAGGTGTCGCTGTAATTGTGTAGTTGTGTGGGGAGGAGAAAAAAAAAATCCTTTTTCATTCCATTGATCACTTTCTATTCTATTTCTATTTTCTTTTCTTTCTTCCTGGGAGTGTATCATTCCTTTTTTATTAGAAGTATTTTTTTTTTGTTGTATGGGAGTTTTTTTTTGTTCCGTTTCTTTTCTTTTTACCACAAAAGAATACGAGTTAAGACAAATAAATGGGAATATATTTTACATTTACTCAGACTACGGATGTCACGGATAAAATAACAGGAAAATAGACAAAAAATAAAGAGTGGAGAAAGTTTAAAACCATATCGGGGATGGACATAGATTAGATGAACCAAGTCAGACCTCAAAGAATCACCACGATTGAGATTAAGACCCATCCACCACTTTGGATTGACTCCCAGTTCGTTGCAAGAAAATGATAGCAACAAAACAATCTATTCCGCACTCGGGTGCCAGAAAAATCAATAGGAAAACAAGCCTTTATATATATAAATATATATATATTTGCTATATATATATATTTATATCTAAACCGCAAGCGAAAATAAACCAAGAGCTGTAGAAATGAAAATAAAAAAAAAAAATAAGAGAAACAGGGAAAAAGAAAATGAAAAAGAAAACAAACAGGAGTGCTAATTTTACATATCTTTCTGCAGCCGATTCATCCGTTCCGTATCCACCCAACTACGAAGAGAAATGGGTCAGTGCAACAGAGAAGAGTGAAAAGCAAAAACCTCAAAGGAGAGCTTACATGCGAACCGATTTATCATCACTCGCGGATGCAAACATCAAAGGATCTGCGGGGTTCCAGGCCACGCTGTTGACCACAGACGTATGCCCTTTGAGCACCTCGATCAGTGTTCCGTGATCCCGGTGCCACACGTAAACGCACGAATCCTCGCTTCCGCTCACAACAAACTGTTGATCCCGCCCGCCAAAACATGCACGAATAATGTAGTCTGCTTGTCGATGCCCCGTGTATTTACGCTCTAGTGTGCGGTCCTCTAAGTTCCAGAGATGGAGCCCAGAGGGCTGCAGGCTCACTAACAGGAGCTTGCCGTCCGGTGATAGGCACACTGAACTTATACTCGTGCTCTCTTGAATGCACCTGTTTTTAATAAAACGCTCAGCCAACCATGTGGTTCGACAAAGAGTTGAATGAAACAAAGCAAAACTAGAATAGCATACACTTCTTCTGTCCAATTTTCTAAGTTGTACTTCCGAATCCGATGCTCATTGCAAACCCCTATCAGAAAACGTCCCGCAGGATCTACGATTAAATCCCGTGTGCGCTGAGTCTTCCATCGGTGAATTAGTGTCCCATCCACATTCTAGCAATTGTATAGATCCAGTTGTAGGTGAAAGTCCCATCTGCAACACAATGGTGTTTGTGTAGAATATGCATTACCCATAGATATACGCTGAAATCAAAACCAGCAGTGGCGAACCGTTCCCCATCCGGCAGCCACACACACGCAGATATCTGCTCAGTGTGCTTCTGCACCGTACGAATGCACTCTCCATCCTTGTATCACAACAGAGGAGGTAGGGGTTATTAGGATAATAATTTTCAAAAGAGTGTGTGGGTAGCGAAAATAGATGGTATCGTGATATTTTACCTCAACCCGCCAAATCTTGACTCCGTCTGCAAAATCAAATGAACACGACAGGAGCATGGTGTCATCAGGCGACCAAGACACATACGATACAGATTTTGTATGTCCCCTTAGTGTTCGAATAGATTTGCCCTCCTAATAAAGTGTAGTAAGACATTAGCGTCAGAGATGGAACCCCTGTCTACAAAGCAATAGTGGCGTTGTGCTCTACCTCGACATCCCAGATGATGACCGTCATATCTTTTGAAGCAGATGCCAAGAGGCGTCCAGAGTTGGAAAATGCTACAAACCAAACCTCATCGGTGTGCTGCTCAAGAATATGCCGTGTCACGCATGGGAATTTGGCACGAGTGCATTGATGATCCGTGTAAAGACATAGAGTGTCGTCATCGGTGTCATGATATAGGCAACGAGCACGCTGGTACTCGTTTGCCTGCAATAGCAGCGTCTCTAGTCTTCTTGCTGGAACCATGATAGACGAAGAAATATATTCTAAGAATTGCAAAACCATTTAGAGATTAGCTGAAACCATCCCTCCCTTTTCCAATAAAAAAACTTCATATACGTTGGAGATCTAATAGAAGTTTCTCGCGGGAAACACCACCCGCCCCATCCCATTCTGCTCTCCTCCTCAAATTTTCCGGATTTGAACACATCATATAGCTAAATGCAAAAAAAAAAAATCAGCATCACGTGTCATACCAATTAAGACGTGCGCGCCAACCTAGAGAGAGAATGTAATCGCTCAGGTGCTGAACTTAGGGGTGTCAATTCATTTCGCAATACGTGTAATGCCCGTTTGAGTTGCTGAGCTTCAAGCAATTCGAGATATTTTTGCTGAGAAATTAGGAATTTGACTTTCTATTGGCAAGCAAAAGAATACATTAAGACAATGTCATTTCCCCCTGCGATTCATTCGACGCTGGAAAACCTACCTGCAGGTCTTCTCCTTCATTTAACCCCAGCCCTGTCAAAAGGCCTTCAGCCTCTGACCAATCTCCCGCCATTACTGCACTCCGAAATCTCGCAACCTCTGTTGATTCCAACATATATCCCGATTCTTGCTCTAATACCGACGCCGATTCGCTAAACAATCAAAGTTGATTTAGTAATCTTCCATCGGAATGATAATGGTCGTTCCTATGAATTAAGGGCTTTCATACTTGTAACCTAGATCTTGCAGCGCCTGGACGATTAAGCGAACTAGCTCTTGGGGCTGGAAACGGGTTCGTGGCATGTGGCCATTGAGCCCATTCACCCCATTGGGCTCTTCTTGAGTAGTCATGGTTCTAGTTTACCCTCACGCTGAGATTAGGCTCCTGAAACGCGGATAATATTTTGAGATAAGAATATGACAAAAGCTAATTCCCCCAAAAAATTATTAAAGAAAAGAAATAAGATCCAAGGGAAGAGAAGAAATGCTCAGACAACCGCAGCCACTGTGGAGTATGGGAAAATGGGTGAATTGGAAGAGGGCGGTAATTGAAAACGGCAAAGATGGGGTTAAGAGAACAAGGGGAAAAGTGAAGGGAAAATTAATAGATAGCCTCCACTGGTGGAGATGGAGGAGCTATTGCGTGACTTGTCATGTAATTAAGTCACATTCGGCATAAATGCTTTGAGAAGATGACTCTAGTTTCGAGCCATCATTCTGATCTATGGCTTCATCCCACCCCACCACTTTTTCCAGTGTTTACTTGTTAAAGGCTTGTCAAGTTATCACCGCCCTATCTGCATATATTTAGTGAGCTGTTTTAAGAGAGGGAGAAGGAAGCGACGCATCCAGGCACTACTAGTTTTATGTCGTAATTATTCTAACACTATCATGGCCATCCAATGAATACATTAACTCTTTAATATCGAAAAAAAATAAGACCATAAGGTTACTTCACACGTATATATATGTAACATAAATCGGAAATATCCTCAAATCAAACAAAAAAAAGGAAAATCGAAATAATGATATATTAAGTATAAAGCATTTATATTTTGAGAGTAAAAGAGTATAAAAGATCTGAAGTGAATTTGATTTGCAATTAGTTCACCTGAGTGCATTCGCGGGAGATATGACCCTCTTGTTGGCACTTGTAGCATTTTTTGGCTATGAAGAAGACGGATTGATCCAATTATTTTACTTCCCTTGTACTGGTCATTCACTCAAGAAAGAGGCCTACCTTGTTGAGGACTAGGGCAATCGCGGGAAACATGGCCGAAGTTGCCACAGTTATAGCATTTTGATCCCTGCCTACAATCGCGCGACATGTGGCCCGTCCGACCGCAGGTATAGCAGCTCATCGGCCGTCCATAGCCTCCTTGTTGACCTCTGTTTTCAGGGCAGTTTCGGCTAATGTGGCCAGTGTTACCGCACTAAAGAAACATTAAATTTCAGAGATGAAAGGCTAGATAGCGCGCATTCTGATACATACCTTGTAACATGACTGAGTGCTGCTCTCCTGATTAGAGTTTGGGCAATCTCGGGACTGTTTAAACGCAGTGGGTCAGATTAATATAGAAGGATGCATTATCTGCCCATTGCTTACAAGATGACCAGTTTCATTGCATCGATAGCAGGTTTTCTCCGCACGCTCATTAGTGCAATCTTTGCTCAGATGACCCTGCTGGTTGCAGTTATAGCTGAGTGGTTGAGGGAAAACACGATGAGAAAAATAAAGTATAGAATTATCCATGCTAGGTCAGATCATTTACCACACGGGCGAGTTCTTTGTGCAATCACGAGCCTGATGACCAGCTACAACAACAAAACACAAACATCATTAACCCCAACCCTCCCCCAGAAGAACATTCAAGTCGTTCCAAAAAATTCAAGATGCCCATAAAGAATCATCTTATATTGGAAATATTCCAGTTCCAATGGATAAAAATAAAGAATAGAGAATTTGTCATTTACATTCGCCACAGTTGTAACAGGGTTTTCCACGGAACGACATTTTTGCTTATGAAATGGAGGAGATGAAAGGAATAATTAATACGTCAATTCCACGCTAGAGAAGAAAAAAAGGGTGAAAAAATAAACAAAAACATTTTGCTGCCGTCTCGAGTGCACGTGCCTGTGGCTTAGACATCTCTATTGCCAAGAGAGAAAGATAATGGTGGCGGCTGACATCTCCCCCTCCCATATCTACACCAGATATTTGCTCACAAGCATTTTCATGACGAATTACGAAGATCTACGAAAGGTGGTTCCTGTATCCAACGCGGGATCCACCATCATTGTAAAATGCCGATGTGCCACCGAAATCAGGCGTATCCCCATCCTTAACATCCCCACTTATGACGAGTAGAGTATTTTTTTTCTTATCCATGCTCGACATTAAATTGACTCGACCACATGAAATTCTCCTCCCTCTGTAGATTATGTTTCATGATGCAACGTTTGTTCCGGCCCAAGCTCTCTGGAAATCTGGACAATTTGGTGCTGAGATACACTGATGAAGGTGACTTGACTATTTGCTGATGAAGAAGGGCATGATCGTAACCGGCATTGTATCATTCATCTCTTAGATGGCGATCTTGTATGCCTCACAGATGACACTGACATAGCTCATGCTGTGAGTAGCAATAACGTTTTAAAAGTATCGGTGTTTGGTAAATATTGTGTCTCATTTTCACATCGAGGTTGAATGCCCATCTAACACGTCATTGGGTTATCTTAGATAAAGAAACTCTACCACTTCCTGTTGCCGATACAGACACGCTTTACAGCAAGTTCCGTCATTTGGCGCTCTCATCTTCCAGTCTAACCTCCCTAAAACATGTAATTTTGCATTTTGCTTACTGCCCGTTTTTTTTTCACCATGGCTAACGGTGTCATCTCGATATCCCACGTATAGGAGCTATCGAACTTGCGCGACACTATAGGAAGGATACTAGAGGCACTACCTGACAATTCACACGAAGAAGAGCAAGAGGTGAAGCGACCAGCATCGGCAATAAAGCCCTTGTCTACTCAAGATATGGGTAAATACAAAGTTGAAGTGATTTATTATTTTCATGCTGGGCTCATTTTTTTATTCTGTGATAGCTGAGCTTCTCGACTCAAAACACCAACAATCTCAAAGTGTATCCTCCGCCACCACCGAGCAACCTATTGCCAGCGCTCCGCCCTACTCTCCTTCGGCACAAAGACCTCCCCAGCGAATGTCCACCGGTCCTTACCCTAGCTACCCATCCCCACACATGCAATCCCAGCAGATACCACAACAACCCCCTGTGCATCCTTCCCATCCTCAACCATCGCAGCCGCAGCCACCACAGCAACCCAGTCAGCCCCAAGATGTACAGCCGCAGCAACCACCTTCCCAAGCTAGCTACGCGTCCCCCCCTGTCTCCTATAATTACCCGCCGCCTCCTAAAACAAGTAATTACTACTCATCCCCCCCACCCCCCCCAACGCAGCCTGGCATCTACCCACCCCAGGCTCCACCGGTTAACTCCAATTATCCTTACCAGCAGCAGCCGCCGTCGGGAGCCGCACCACAGCCTGCGCCGCCCTCTGGCCCTGGACCTTATGGATACAACCCCCCGCAGGGATATGGCCGTTACTAAAAGGCGAGCTACGGCGGAGTCGCCGTGAAATCCACTTAGACACTTGGAATAGTTGTTTTCCTCTATCCACTTTAAGTGCTTGGTTATACATCTATTTTTTTTATGCAACCTTGTTAAGCATATATAAGGGCCAGCCATGATAATAAAAGGCCGTTGACCATCCAATGGATGAAAATGAGCTCTGTCCATCTTGTGTACCGCCCTAGCCCATGGGTCACTGGAGAGAGAGAGAGCACTGGCATCACCGCCAGATGAGCACATAGTCGGAAAGTTTATTTCCGATGCCGTAACAAAGTGTCATTGAACAAAAAAAAAAAAGAAAAACTAAAACAAACTATCCCAATAATGTTAACTTACATCTACCCTGCAAGTAGTGACTTGTGAATAAATAATGTCCAAGAAATAGGAGTGCACAAATAAATAGGAAATAGGAATGAAAGGGGTTGTGGTGTCTCCCGAGGTTAGCTTAGTATTTTTCTCTTTCCTCAGGTAGCTGTTACTCGTATAAACTAGGCGTATCTATGGAAAGCATCTGCATCACCTCTCCGCCATCGAAATGCTTCCTACACGAGGCTATTTCGTCCTGATCGAAACCCCCCACTGGGGTGATGGGAGTGATGGGAGTGATGGGAGTGATGGGAGTGTTGGGAGGGAGAGTAGAAGGAGACCTTTCCTTTGGGGCGATATCTAAAGAAAGGAGAGTAGTAAGTACTAGGGCTTTAGCGCACAAGTCGAAAAAACAAGAGCCAACACGAGTATACCTGTGGTGCCCGGTTGCGATGCGACGAGGGAAAACTCGTCGAGGATAGCCGTTACCATTTCCTCCGACCACCCCTCCAGTTCCCGCTGAGACCGAAATTTCTCAGCCGATGGCTTTTCCATCCGCGCGGACACCCCTATGGCGACCAGGTGCACGGAAGCAGGCGCAACTTGGTTGGCCGATTGTACTTTAGCGATGGGGGTCAAACTAACACGAGGAATGACCACAGAGACCAGCGGCTGGCTCTCATCGTCGGTGCCAGAGGGCGATGGAGAGAGTTCGTAGATGAAGTCCTGCCTCGAACGAGCCAGCACGTCTTCAAGCGTCCGTATTAAATTAATATCGCGGATGCCGAGGTGTTTGCTCTTCAATAAGTGCAGTGTCCTGCTCAGATACAACAGCGACTCCTCGCGGGCCTCACTGGGTCCGGACTCCGCCAGGAGAAGATGCACACAGGCGCTTGTGTTCAGCCCGAACACGACCATGGTGTGCAGCATTTGGTTGTCGGGGAAATCAAGTACAAATTTGGCCAAATTCACAATGGTTGCGGCGGGGATAGTACACTCCGCAATGGACGTGTCCTCAAAGAAGAGGAACAAGTCGCCCCTTCTCTTTGGGAAGTAAGTGTGAATGCGAAGAATGTTGAGATAGAGCAATAGTTCAGCCGCGTTGATGGGATTCAAGTTATGTGGAATCAAGTTCATCAATCGATCTAGATTGAAACGGAGCGATGTTTCGAGCGACCCTGTGGGGAGCTCGTTGTCGCCGGCAGGAACCGCATTCTCGGGATCTATCATGGATCGAAATTCGGACATGGGGACAATACGAAGCCACACTTCCGACAAGACAACCGATAGGTAGGCCGAGTTGTAGAAGGAACGGATTGAGTAGGCGTGCTCTTCCAGGGGCGACACATTCCCATGGGCCTTGTCGTAAGCATACAAGAGGGATTCGGTCTCGTCCTTCACCGGCAATCGCATATTCGTCACCACCATATCCTTGTCAATCCTTGACCCGATCTGGAAATAAGCCCAGGTGAAAGCGATGCGCATCGCCCACCAGATGTTGTTTCGGAGCTCCCGCTCTAGAGGATCGAGCTTCTCCCGGAATTGGTCCGAGTCCTGCTCCGGTATCCGCAGCTCGGTGGCCATTTTCCATGCCGTTGCTAGCAGGGCCATTCCTTTGTCCGTCTCGGACACGTAGATCAAATGGCATCCCAGGATGAAGAGGCCCTGAATTTTCTCAAGGGAAGCCTTGTAGGGCTCGCTCTCAAGCAGCGAGAGGGCATATTCCGCAAAAACCGAACCCGGTCGCCCATTCTTTGTTTGATTGAAGATAGGGATGCAGGTCATGTTTAATGCTGAGGCGAAAATGGCCGAGAAGAGGATGGGGTCGATACGATGCTCGTTATAATTTCGGTAAATGATGGTGCGATTAAGAATGTTCGGGAAAAAATGCATACGAAAAAAAGCATGGATGAGTAGAAGGGCTTGGTCATCGGTGATGGCTTTAAGAGGATCTCTATGTTGAAACATGGGGATGGATGGATCAGCGCCGTCGTCGCTGGAAATCAGCTTTGGGAAATTCTTCTGAACCGTTTCGCCAACGCTCAATGAGCTCATTTTCTCGATCAAGATGCCGAGCATTTCATTGATCAATATCCTGGTGCCTGGCGAGTGGCCGAAATGCATCCCTTGTGCCCAGCGCCACACCGACACGATATCCAGTGTGGTGGAAGGCATTGATTTTATCTATGAAAAAATAAGACGCGTCAATTGAGATCCTCATCCGAGCCATGGCATATGCCCCGGGACTGCTCACCCCCATCCCGCTGATGATATAGTCGAGTTTATTGAGAAGCATTTGGAATTTCCCAAACAACGTCCCCTGCTCTCGCATGCGGAGCAGCAGCTGGTGGTTGATGGAGAAAAGGATCCGCTCGTTGGGGATGACGTTGCGATTGGGGCGGCCTCGACGCGCGCTCTTCTCCTGGTACCGACACTCGATTCCATTCTTCTTGCAGCGAGAGCAGCCCCCCAGATTCCCGTCGCATTTCTGCTTCCGCTGGTGGCAAGCTTGGCAAGCCTCCTGGATGCGGCGCTTCTTGTCTTTCGCAGGCTCCTGGAGGAGCAGGGGCCGTGCTGAGCTTGGCGGCATTGATGGATTTGCAGTGCGCTACAGCCGTCGAATGGCTTCGCCGTGAGGCATTTCAAGGCGGATGGTGGAAAACACGGGGCGAAAAGACCAGCTCTGATTCATATATCCTAACGCTTGAGTTTTGCATCTCCAATTTCCCGTTTTCAGAACTCCGCCGCCCCGCATCCCCCCAACACTGTTTTCCAAACCTTGGCCTTCTCCCGCCCATCCGCTCGGCGGCCATAGTCCCCTCGTCGGGACTCGGATCGCAGCCCGGCTTTGGCAGGATTCTCGCGGCAGCGCCTGTGGCCCCACTGGGCCTCTTCTCCGCTTCGTCCTGTCGCGTGCCGCTCTTCTTAAACTTGGAGAGGCGGTCTTAAATCTGCCAGCGCGGCCTATGTGATGCAACCTTGCTCCTCTCCTAAGCGGAATACTGCATATCGCATTTAAGTTGCAACCCGTCCCTCTCCCCCTTAAGCCATTGGTATACCGGTGCTCTTCCTTGTTCCACGCCCTGTTCCATCCCCCCTCAGTCCTCCTATTTAGCAAATAAGGGTGTGCACGGCTGAATGGTGAGCGGATGGTGGCTGATCATAAATCAATAATGTCAAGAGCCAGCCCTCCCCACTGTAAGCTCACCACCCCCTCTCGCTACCGCGGAGAGGCCGGTCCTTTTCCCACGACAGAGGATCGCGCCCACACGGCCCCTTGGAATGCAGACCGGGACATCCCGCTGGCTGTACTGCACGGCTTCGGTAATTCCTCTCAGCATGGGAGTTTTTTGTAAGTTGTTGGTTTGTTTTGGCTGTCGACTGAAATTAAACTCGACGGTCCGCAAGCTTTACAAAAACTCGGAGGAAATGAGTGGCGCGCTTCTTGGCCAAATCCTCAAGACGCGCCAATGCGGCCAAATATCCAGCTGGGAAGACCCGTCAGCATTGAGGCAAATTTGCCAGTCCTGGCCAAGAAGCAGACCCGAAGCCCATCTCTATACCTCGCACATTACATATATTACATAAACTGGTTACCGTTGGGGCTCCTTGGGAAGCTAAGCGGCAATTGAATTACAGGAGGTTTCTAGTATATGCATGTCTCTTGCAGAACTGTGTATTAGGGCAAAGCTAGCCTCCTGGTTGCATCTGCTGTTGCCATGCGAGAGTCATGTTTCGAAAAATCCCGGGTGTAAGCCGGACCAATTCCTCTAAAGAAATGTTCTTTTTTTTTATTGATGCTTTTTTAAGCTTCAAAGGTTTCGTAGAAGTCAATACAGGGTTTTGTTTAAGCTCATCAAGCGTTGAATGCCGCATTCACCCGTTCAATTCATAAGATATATCAACGCGTCAACCGAAATTGAACGTGTGTAACAGCGTGAGCAAGACTTTTTTCATTTGGTATGGCCGTGCGCTGCATTTAGTGTGGAGGGAATCGACATTTTACCTGTATTTCTCCGAGAAATACAGGTCTATCGCAGCCATCCTGAAGAGCTAGTTGAAGTCAGAATAATGACAGCAGAGATGGCCAAACAACATTGGATGACTACGATGTTATGGATTTTGCAGCTGGGTCGATTTACGGCTCAAATAGACAACAGGCAGTTGAGGCCGCCTGTTACCAGAGTAGCACACCGACGTTTGAATAATCAGTATGAAAAGTATCCTTCTTGGGGAACATGCGCAAACACGCCATCGAAGCGTTCTCAATATATGAAATTCTACCACAGGTGGGGAGTAGAGCCAGTATTAACGATATTGTCAATCGAAAAGTTGGCCATGGAACCAGCTATCGAGTTTAAACGATCATATCTTGTCGTTCACTAGGTCATGCTGCATAGTCTTGCAGAGAAAAAGTAGAAGAGGCTGTTGAATTTACCCCAGGCATACTTTTGAAAATGCTTAGGAAACCCAGCCCCCCCAAAAGTAATGCGAGACTACTTCATGTCTAAAGTCTCCGAAACATTATGAATCTCAATGAGTTTCACAACTGTGAAACTCATTGAGATAGTTCCTCGCTCATTGACCAGAGAACTTGATGGAGCGCACTAACTCTCGCAAGCTGCCCTTTTTTACCCTTTTTTTTTCTATAATCGCTAAATGCACGGACCGTTTACCACTTGTCACTGCCAAAAAAGTCGAAACCTTCGACCCGGATTACTTTCAGTGGCGCAGCTATTCTCCAATCTAGACGTCTCCAAGGTCGAAAATAACTACGCATCTAGAGAGTCCAAGACAGAATGGAAGATCTACTCCGTGCAAATTTCGTGACATCAACTCTAATAGTTGCAACCACTGCATTTTTTGTCGGATATTTTCTGGGATCCAGAAATTTTGCGGCGCAAAAGCGTGATTCCTTCAACGATGATGATTGGGAAGATTTGAGTGAGCAGGAAGATGAGGGAATCGATGTATATAATGACGATTATAAGATGGTATACCGCCAAGTTTCGTAATGTATCGTATGGTCAGTGGATTTCTCAATAATTTCTTTTACCACAGGTACTCGTAGTTAGAACTGATCTTGGAATGACAAAAGGAAAAGTTGCCGCGCAGGTGCATCATTATTAATTACGATCTTTATTGCTGCTCTGGTAGTGACCTCATTTTTCTCCTGAATAGTGCTCTCACGCTACATTAGCTTGCTATCGTGAAGCTACACGGAAATGTCCTAAGGTGAGTGATGTTGAATTCGGACTAGTTAATGGCTCTTTCACCTATTTTTTTTTCTGCTCAACCAAGATTTTGAGAGCATGGGAAAGATCTGGCCAGGCCAAGGTCACCCTTAAAGTGGAGAGCGAGCAAGCAATGTATATACAATAAGTTTTCAGACCTAACTTAGAGACTAACTTCCCTGGCTTCGATGTACAGGCTCGACTTGCAGAGTAAAGCGAGACAATTGGGTTTATGTGCTCAGAGTATTCGGGATGCGGGCCGAACGCAGATAGCCGCTGGATCACGTACTGTGCTGGCAGTTGGACCTGGTAAACTTCCCTTTTGTAACTGTTATCATATTCTATCGGTTTAACGTGAACCTCCTACATCACCAGGTCCAATATCCGCAATTGATCGGGTTACAGGGAATTTGAAGCTCTATTGAACTTCTATAGAACCAGGCTTTAATAATTTATATACTTGTATATCAGGAATACATCTTCAAGATAATACCAATAATAAAATAGGGCAAAACCATCTAAACATAGTCATTGTGATCATAAAAATATATAGCGTTACAAAAATGCACAGAGAAATATAGAGTGTGGATATATATACATTTAGGGAGTGGAATTCTAGACATAAACTAACCCCTTCCAAGTCCAAAACTATGCAACGTAGCTGTACATATCATACTGGCCTGATACACGTTCAATGTATTCGCTTTCCAAAAGGAAGTCAATACACTTTTTAATATCTTGTACTGGCGGTATAAAACTAGACCTCAGCTGCGTGAGCACCTCGTTCATCAATGCAACATGTCGCATCCTCTTTCGGGTCTTCATTATGCGGACAACGGCAGCCTGCAAACCACATAAAAAGAGAGTAAGAATCAGGGCTAAGAAAATGCTTGTAACTTCTCCAGGATGTCTACCCTTATTTGCCAAGTTCGGTCCTCTGAGATGGTCCTGTGAGTCTCACTGGCCTCCGCCTTCACCTCCGTTTTGGCTTGCAGGTTGAGGTTTATTTTAATTTTTCGGCTCCTATAATCAAAATTAAGCCTGTATTGGCTCCCCGGATCGCCCACTTGTGCCCCCTGGTCAAGTAGGAGCACGCGTGTTTTACACAAGACCCGAAGCTGGGCGTCGAGATCACTTAAATTGAGGGCCGTTGCCTGGGCAAGATCCTCGTAGCTATGAACATCCGCAACGTTGTATTGCAGTAGGATACCCATTTGATAAAATGAAACTTGGAAAGTGTAATTTGCCCTGGCTACCCTAAGATAATTCGCTACGAGCTCTGCTTTGCAAAGATGGCTAAGTAGATTGAGTTTGCGACCTGAGTACTTATTCAGGTAGAATGTCTGAAACTCATGGTAGATATTGATCACCTAGCCACAATAGGTTTGGGGCACCTGATTAGACAATTTGATCTGATTATTCCATAAAAAAAGAATGACATACTTCCTCTGGAATATTAAATGGAGTAGCGGGAGGGTTCAGTGGCCAGGCTGATGTACCAAGAACGTTGATGTAGAAATCAACTATTGGAAATACATCATATGAATGTACTAACAATGCTTTAGTAGCTTTAAAATAAGGTACATACCAGTGGAAAGCTCTTGTTCGTGACGAGCCCTCTTTGCAACTTGAAATTGCTCATTCAGTCCTCTGGAAAGTGTTATATCAGTAAACATTCGCTGAAGTTTTGAGGTGTACTCATAGCCACAGAATTCCTGTAGTTTGTTTAAGAAAGGTGAAAACGAGTGTTAAAAGAGAATACACGAAATCAAAAAGAGTTGTCTACCTTCAATTTGGATATCATGTTTATTTCCACGTCTTCCGACAGAGATATTCCATTCACCAGTCGTCTCGCCATCAATTTGCTATAGAATTTCTGAAAAACATCTTTATCCTCGACATATTTGAACACTATCATCTAATAATCGAGCAATTTAGGTATCTTTTCTTCAGTTCAAAAAAAAATAAACAAACTCACTGCATCATTTAACCGATCCTCCACTTCTCGATCCTCAAGCAACTTGGAGCTTTTCCGCAACAGCAAATCGCAGTACCGAGCAAGCAACTCGGGGGATTTTGCGCTTGAAGACCTACTTACTTTATTTCGATTGATGTATTCCCGACATGCCCTATCAAGCGAAGCCACAAAGCCAGGATCACCAGAGAAAGCTGTTTGGACGAGTTCGAGATATTTGTTATAAGCCTCGAGAAGGGTCGTAATATAGGTCCTCGAATTCTAATAATTTGCAGAGGAACGATTATATATTGCAATCAGAACAAGCGTCTCATTAAGTTCTTACTAATTGATATCTTTCATTACTTCCATGGAGAATTCTGTCGATAGAGGTTAAACCGGCTCGTCTAACATGCGATTCAAATAAATTTCGCAAAGGAGCCAAGCCATGCGGGATCCGTGAGAGGAGAGAATGGAGTCGGTGCAAGTCTGATGGGAATATACATTAGGATGATATGGGCAAAGACAAACGACAGATGACTTCCGATAAATACCCTCATGCTTCTCGGCATCTAGTAGGCCCTGAAATTCATCTTGGATAAGACCAATATGCTCTTTAATTAGAACATTTTCGCATATAAGCTTGAGCTATTAAAGTAAAAAAATGAAATATTTATAGGGTGGCTCATTGACATCAAATGATCGAACTTACATTCTTTAAGGTGCTTTGATGAAGATACAATTTGACTCGATTTTCCTCTTCTTTAAGGCGAGTCTCTGCCTATGATTTTTATAAATGTGTATATATGTATATTGTTATTTAACAAAGTTCGTTTAAATGAACAAACCCAACATGTAATGTTCACATCACTACCTTTTTCATATACTCAGGAACACTATGCTCACAAATAATTTTCTTGGACTCGGCACGATAAAAAGCTTCAGTTGCTTCAATGAATGGTGTCTCAAAATACTTCTGATAAATGTCTAGTACGGTCTTGTTAGGTTCAGCTTCATCCATTCCGACTGCAACTATGATTACGACATGTCAGTATTGCGCTCGTCACAAGAATTAATACAGTCAAACTCCCAAATTACCGTAGGATTCTATAGCAGTTCTGATCAAATCTGATTCGATAGTACCCCCATTACGTTGTTGTTCAATTAGCATAAGGATGGAGGCCGTTACTTTATGTTGAACGGCCATGAAAAAATGGTCTCTCCAACTAACTAACGATAACTACACCATTCGTAATATTAACACAACGGAAATACGATAGCATATGTTAGCTTGATACGTACTATATAGACCTCAAACACGTTCTTGTGCCCTTCTTCAATCCCCCTTTTTATCCAGTGGCGATTCAAATATTGAAATACATGATGCACATAGCCAGCGGCGATTGTGTACCTGGACCACTTCCTCGCATAAAAACGTAACAACGATTCACTAGTTTGGTTCTGTGATTCCTAAATCCAACATTTAAAATAAACCTTACAGAATGTTATATTTCATATCCGCATACTAACCTCTACGATATTTTTAAGGTGGTCCTGAATAAATATAGTCAAATTTCTATACAGATCTCCACCCATAAATGTCGCTCCAGCTTAGGCGAAGAGAGAAATTAAGAAGGGTAATTAAAAGGTGTGCATAAATTCAAATACATACTTCTCGGTATCATTCTTCCAGAAGGGCTGTAGGCCATGGTTGATTTACAACTTGTCGAGTAATTATATATTGTTCTATATGTAGAGAGATTCATATCAAAATTTTATTAGAGAACCAAACGCACATATTTGTAAAGAGGCAATTGTTTTCTTACGTGTATAAGCTCATAAAACGCTGGTAGTCAAATCCTCGCTCCATGTGGTTCATAATTTGATTAATACCTTCCTCAAGAAATGCCCATGTTGCCACCAAATCGTCTGGAGAAGGCAATTCTTCCCCAAAACTTTGCACCATTCTGTTAATATCCAGGTATATGAAAAGGGTATGCAAGAGGGCGTATGTATATGTTTTAAGGCATTAAAATTGTGTTAATTTTTCCCTTAGCATTTGAACGAAAAGTGGCCAGTTAACGGCCCTCCAAGTTAAGGGCTAGTCATGAGAGTAGTCATCTTAATTGCTTGAAATTATTAGATTCGTGACTAGTTTTTTTTTATTTCTTTCGTGCGTTTGCGCTAATTCGAGCTTAATTCATCGCAGATGAAATTATAATGGATGTGAAAAGAGTAGTTGTCACGTGTGAGTAATGAAACATTCCCTCGTTTTTAATATGTTTTATCGATGCATATAATTTCTGCTAGATTATGATGAATATGGCCTGTGGCCACAGATCGCAGACGAACTTTCATCGCGCATCCCACTAAAAAATTTGCACTGGAATTCGGCCCAGCATCCTGCTCGTACCATCCATTCGCTAGAGATAGATTTAAAACGATTCACGCCCGACACATCTCCTCAGCATATGCTGCATATCCAATACCCATATTTGAATTTATATTTTGTAGCTTGTGATGTAAGTAATGACATGAATTAATTATATTTAAAAAAATGGATCCATGATTTTGCTTATTTTTATTTTTCACGCGTTATAGGACAGTGAGACATATCGTAATAACGTTCGGAAACAGATAAAGGATTGGTTAGATACAGTGACGTCCAAAAAGAATCAAGAATGGCTAATAGTGTATGTTGCTGGCCAAATATCGGCAAAGAACTCCGCAAGTTTCCTTCGAATGCGTAGCTCTGTTTATGACAAGATAAAGGCTGATTTCAACACACCGAAAAAGGATAGGTAGTGCCTGCCACGTTTTTTCTTGATGTGGATCGTGTTTTTGAATTTTCGTTTCAATTGGAATAGATGTGCAACCATCCGTCTTCACGACACTGAAGCATCAGAGGCGGAGATATGGGGTGATTTTCTCACAAAAATGAAGGAAGGTATTATGTCGAGCTTTGATCTTCACGTCGCCAAGTACGAGGAGGACATTCGCCGTCTAGATTCACAAAGGCAGATGCCTGGATGGAACTATTGCACGTTTTTTATGTTTAAAGTAAAATTAATCTACACTAGCTGCATGTTTCATTTTACAAATGCACTGATATCCATCATTCTATAGGAGGGGTTATCGCATGTATTTGAAACCATGGGTTTATACGACGAAGCCCTACGACAATATGATGAATTAGAAGCATCCTTTTTCCAGGTTTTACGAGGTTACTTTTTGGTGCTATAAATTTAATTTCATATTTTCTCCTCACGTGCCTTTCTTTAATATGTAGACAAGGCGCTTGCTTGGTTTGGCCATTTTGGAGGCATGGATGAGGGTGACGATAGCGCAGATCTCCTCGATTTTCGCAAAAAAACCTATCGAGATCTTATCATGCAAAACGCTATCTCCCTATTTGATTTTCGCTGCTATCTTTTCGCTCGACAATGCCACATGCTCGCCAAGTTAAACCATCCCGTGGAGATATGTCAGAGAGCGCAAATATTCATTTTATCCATGTCATTAGCTTTACGAGACAACAAAGTTGGTATTATTATTTTCTAATCATGGCTTTCCAAAGCATAACGATAGTTTGCCACTATGTTTTAGCAAAGCTTAGGAAAATACTTCATTGAATCTTGGATCTTCTCCTCGTGTATGAATGTTGTTAATGAGTGTGAGCAGATGATGCAAATGTACGCAAATGAGCCGGCTGTTGTTATTCCTTACAATGCGGCAAAATCAGAGCTACTCTTTGCCGCACGGCGTCAAGTAGGCATCCTAGCATTATGTATGATTTCAGCTTTAGACAGTAATTGAAATGTTCCATTTCAGCTCGATTATCTAGGTGTAGCCCATGGTCATCTCCCCAAAGAATTACCCTTTATTCTGTACTGTAACAGTTCAGATGGGGAAGAAGCCAATGGCGACGATCGCCCCGTAAGAATTACATATCAGCGACTGAAGGATGGGCTAGCTTCCCGGGAGTCTTTTGATAAACTCTATACGGTTTGTAATTGTTTGTAAAACGAATGGTTGCATTTCTGTTGCTGAAATCTGGTTCCATTCGATAGACACTAACCACGAGAGCTATACGGGCATGTGACCTGAGCAATCGGAAAAGAATTGAATACTGCTTGCATGCGGATGTGGGGGCACTTCGTTTGTAAATACACTAAACCTTTGAAAGAGTTACTTGAGGATTTTTTCAAACTATTTTTTTTTTTCATAGCTACCGTGAAAAATACGACGAGGCATCTCGTATCCTCGAATCCATCCTCGTACGCCACAATTATAGAGGCTGGACAGTGATTGAGAACTATTTATACCAAATGAATGCCGTCTCCAATAAACATCTCGGGAATCATAAAAAATATCCTTTTATTTTTTTTTCTATATAATTGAGTATGTAGTCGTATAATTGCATCCACTATCCTTAACACGTGACTACATATGTGCAGATGTGCATTGATCTTTTACGGAATCGTCGCGAGCTGGCTGAGGAACAAAAGAATTTCTACACTGACGAGTTACTTGATTCTTCGAGCAAGTTAGAAGAAGGTGAAATAGATCCGATCATTAACCGGTCTTGCATTGTCAATATTAAATTCTGCTTTATTCGTTCAGTTATAGTAACCGGGATGGAGCCGTTTTTCTCCGTTAAGCAACTCTCTCTCCTCGAATCATCGGAGGGCGACGAGAGCATACGCTTAGAGTTGGAGATTGTAAACTCATTCGACAAGGTGAGCGGGTTTATTTTACTGTCCATATGCAACTATTCCTGATTTACAGTCCTCTACTCAAGGAACTGAAAATCAAATCTTTGGAAGTGCGACTTGTGAGCCAAAACACACTGGGAAGAAAAAGAGAGCTGACTACAAGCAACACAGATTTGGATGATCTTTTATTCAGAGCGAATGACCAATCGTTGCCCGTCGGCACTAGCAAAATACTTCTTCATTGCACAGTAAATATTAAACTGAAAGACCAGTGTCAAGGCTGGTCGTTGTGTGCAAAAGTTTCTAATTACATATTTAACTATCTTAGATATCCACTTCTGGAATCTACGTTGCCGAGCTGTGTCGAGTTCAGGTTGGAAATCTCGCCTTTGTTCACGACCTATCAATCATCTCCCGTAAAATTAAATTCCGTGTACATGAGCCACCTTCATTTCTGCGGATTGCCATATCCCAACCTCGTGATGGTACCCTAATGCCATGATATCAGGTTATAGACGTCAAGCTAACTTGGTTTTGCCTCTATATAGTTGTACTTGGAGAACAAGAGACATGCCTCGTTCAAGTTTTTACGCACCAGCAACCCATCAATAGCGGAAAGCTCTCCTTTTTACCCCTTTCGGAAGGCTTTGGTATAGTTAAGAGAGAAGCCATCTCATGCACTGTCAGGGAAGTGGACCCCGGTGAGCATATTTCCTATTGTTTTTGCTATGTTCAACATAATCCAACCTAATCTAACTGACTCCGGGTAAAACGCAGAGACTGAAAATATTTCCGACGACTCTCAGCAGACCTTGGAGCTTAAAATGGATGAATCAGGTAACATTCAACTACCTGAAGTAGATGCCCACCGTGTCCTGGAGCTCAACATTCCTTGTGCAACCCCTCCAAATGTCTCGACACACCGAGTCCAAGTCCATATCGACTATGAAACAAAACGTGGGGCAAAACTCTCCTCTCGGACCACCGGCACTGTGCGTGTATGGATCCCGGTGGATGCACAAGCATGGCCGCGATGGCGAAAGGACTGCTTCTATTTATGTGTGAGCATTTCTTGTAATGGCGCCCAACCTGCGCGATTAATAAGAGGGAGTCTCAATGCGCTAAGTGAAGGTTTTGAAGTGGATCCATGCCCGACCGCAAAAGACGCTTGCATAGTACAGTTCAATTTGCACATTTTTCTTTCGCTAAATACCGATTATACTTACGATTCTTTAACTATTAGACACTATTTCCTCAGCAGCGTGGCTTTCTTCTCTTCAAAGTAAACCGAAAAGAGCATAACAAAGGTAAGCCAAGTGACAATACGAGATTTTTACACATGATTTTACTTACTCTCCTCTTACCAAAGCCCGAACTGCCAAGGCCAAATTTTACTTCTCTGCGACTTACCGCGCGCTACAAACAGAGATTCAGCTATGGCTCTTTCGTGAAGTGCGCCGCCAACTAAAGGATAGTGGTATAGGTCATTATGCTTCCTTGGCTGTTGAACAGCTCGAGCCATTCCTTGCCGGCCTAGACTACACAACTTACGGCCTGACAGAAACCATGTCACTTGCGCCCCCACCAGACTGGCAGGTATTGGAGCGGGCATTAGAGCATCACGATATTAAGGCAAAAACCGGCGTAATTGATGTACTAAAAAAATTTTTCAATGTTAGTGACCTTTTTAATCAATATCCTAGCATGATTTCTATATCAAGTACTTATCTATTTCAATTTGGATATAGGACCACACCAAAGTAACAAGAGCGGAGCTGGCCTCCAGCACAAAATTCGAAGATTCTTCTGTCTCTTTCTCGATGGAGCTTCCTGTTGTCAAGGTAAACTCTCCATTACTAAAGTTCACTGGATGCGATTCATAATTTTTTTTCAAATTTAAACAGGTTGTAATGTCGGTAGAATTTGCTCCCATTGCTAAAACCAAATTTTATCATGGCCAGCCAGTGCCTTGTAAGCTAGTTATCAGTCAATCAGAGCATTGGGCAACGTCTGAAGATGCGCAGCCCATTGAAGCAACTGAAGCAGACGATGATTCCCGCGATTTCTACTACGAGGTAGAGGGGGATATGGACACATGGCTAATTTCGGGCCGTAAAAAGCAGCGCTTCCGATCTAAAGTAAAAAAAGCTTTTATCGTCCAACAGCAACCCATTTTCTCATACTATCTTTTCCCTTGCCCCATTAGCCTGGTGACACGCACGTTTTCGAAGTAACGCTGCTTCCACTCAAAACTGGACAACTCCATCTACCGCCTGTGCGTGTACTTTATCCCCTTTCCTTGGCATCCCAACAAGGGGATGCGCACCATGCCGCCACTGCTCTGGTGAATCACGCTCAGCAGGTTGTGGTGCTCCCAGCCTCCTCCTCGAACACATTTTTTGTGGAACAGCGAACCGTCGCTCCTCCTCCCCCCACTGGTTTAAAAACTGGGTTAGAAGCATTAAAAGAGGAAAGAGACGAACCGTTGGCATAAATCCTATTGTTACCTGATTGATAATTATTAATTTTGTTTTCTATGGGCATTTTATAATATACGGTAATAATTGACCAAACTTGACACCTAAAATGCCTAGAAGTTTCAAGCCTGAAGGGAGGTCACAAACACTATAGAAAATCTTACATTGTGATTATGGAGCCGCAATCGACGAAATGATTTTAGATTGCAACTAAGAACGTGAGAAAACCATAGCGGATAAATGTGCTATATAGCGAAAAGTTTAGTGCCTTACATACTGGGCATTAGATCATGACTGGAATTCTTTGTTTCTGTCATGGATATTGACGTGAATACCGACACCCTTGAAGCTAAATTCTAAGAATATCCTAAGAGTGTCCGACAATAGTATGAGTCCAAAGTATTCGCTGAGTACAACACTAAGTACACGCAAAATTCTGAATGCTTTTCACGATTTGCTCTGATTATAGAATATCCCACGCTTTAGAGTAATTTTTAGGCCCTGTCTTGTTAAACTCAGAGCCAATCTATATTAAAAAGTATTTCGATTACTTCGTCCTCTAGGCAATGGTCTCCAATAAATGTGGTATATGATACCAGTATTGAGGGCCAAAACCTGTAGATTAATGATTTTCTTCAACCAATACTCGGTAGATGATGTATAGTTTATTGTATACCAACATCTATCAGTATCGACATGTGTAATCCGTCTTGAACTACATTGGTGATTAAACTAATAGTGCTTATCCAATACGAAAAACTAAAATAGTAGGTACTATCCCTACCGCGAGTTATTAAAAAAACACAACTTGTTAGCGTTGAATATTGGAAAAGAGAATGTAATAGCATAAAAATGAACGATTGGATCGATTAATTTCCGATAACTTTGCCAAGGACAGGGGGTAACCAGAGCCAATATTGCACTTCTTCAATACACAAGAACTTTTTTTTGCTTAGTTTTTCTAGTAGTAAATATTCTCACATCTGCTTTAACCACTTCCAATCAAGTTATTTGGATTTGCTTTCTATACAACAATGCTTTTCATATTATACTTTATTCTAAACTAGACTGCTTTCTATTTCGGGTCCAGGAAATCGGAATGAGAACGAAAATTAATAAAAGCATTCTTCCCACGCAACATAGGCAGCCAGACTGGAATATCACTCTATGGGACTTGGCAAGAAGTTAAGCTTGGGAATTTTTTGCTTAGAGATTATTAAACAGAGCTATTTTAGACGCCCTAATAAATCGATATAAGAGCACGGTTTCTTATAAATAGTGAGTCTGTTTCATAAAGAAATTGCCCTACCTTTCGAAATATTCCACTTCTTTTATTAGCTATCGAAAATTCCCAATACTATAGCTAGTAACTAGATAATATGAAAGTAGCTATTATCGCAATGTTTTTGTCCGCCTTTCTAGCGGTTGCCTTGGGGAGTCCTCTTGCAGAGAATCGTAGAAAGTGTAGTGGTCCAGGTAGACCCTGCGATACCCCCGCTGATTGTTGTCCCGAAGCACCTCTCTGTATGCCAACCGGTTATTGCAGCTATTAAGTGATCTTTTCCAAGGATCCTGGAATTTTTGCTACTTGTTTGTTATACGAAAAACTTCAATATTAGTGATTTATCCGAATAAACACCGAAATATTAGATCTATGTTTGCACTGGCTATTCTGAGTTATCTCACCCTGATATGGTTACAAAGTATGCTTTAAAAAAACAAAAATAAATCACCTCGTGTACTCTTAAAGGTTTAGAAAATTCTCCTTCACTCTATTCGCCGTATCAGTCGACTATGGATCTTCAGAACTATTGCTTGACGAATCATTCTGTTCGTGTATCTAGCAGGTAACAAATTATATTTGTATTTCAACTTCAGGAATATAAGGGTAATTCAGGATACAAGAACTATGGAGATTTTTGAGATTTCGCACAAGTCAATCATAAAATATGGAGCTTTTGTTTATTGGATTTAAACGTTATAAAGGAGATTTAAATCTTTCTGAATCGCTAGATCTTGAAAAAATGAAACTAATATACTCCGATTCAACCCAATTTTGTGACAATCGCTATAGTCTTAGGCTATGATGAAAAGAATGCTCGAAGAACAAGGAGTAACTGTAAAAAAAAATGAAGGCACACAACTTGAGAAATAGTAAATATAAAAGCCTTAACAAATATTAGACTTTTACTAAGCCTCATCATCGGAAGCGATCAAATCGGAATTATTTTGCTCTAGGACAATTTTAGAAGATCCTAGTTTGTTTAGGTAGTGCCATCGTCGGTTGGAAAATAAACAAAGATTAAGGCGATTTTATTATTTATTCGGGGGAAATTGACTAGTACGGAGTGCAGCGCTTTATATCAATTCAATCCGATTTATTTCCTATTCCTGTGCAAGTCATTATAAATACCATCTCTGCTCCATGGTAAAAACATATCCATTCTTTTCTTCATCCAAATACACTCTTTTCACAAGGCACAGCACATTATCACGCACACCATTATGAAGTGGGTTCTTGCTCTTTTAGTCATTTCTGCCCTTCTCGCGGTGGCCACCAGCAATCCCTTGAAGAAGCGCCAGACCTGCTATTTGGCAGACTGTCACCGCACCCGCGATTGTTGTGCCGGATTCTTTTGCAATAAGGCTGAAAAACAGTGCTACCCCGTTGGCTAAACTGGCTTTTAGTCCACCTAGATGAGGTGTTATTACCACAATGTCTTCTGAATATCTCCTCTATAATTCGTTTGTAAAATTAATAAAACTGATCATTGACTTATTATGTATGTATATTATTTTCTAATAACGCTAAATGATCTCGGACGAATATAGTATACCAGTATGTTGCAAGCTTGACAATTTACGTGTTCTCCTATACTGACGTGCTTTCTAACACATACACATAAGCCGTATGCATAAATCAAGGAAAAATCGACATACTTATTCTGGCTGATATCTGAAATGTCCTAAATTGGACTTTTTGGAATACACCAGCCTCAATGTTTTTAATGCACAACCACTAGAACCTTCTCTGCTCACAAATGGATATTGCTTTTCACCGTGCCTTCTACGTAATATAACAGAGCGAGAGCCTAATTAAGTAGATGAGACCATGACATTTCTCAATATAACCTTATCCAACTATAAAACGCTCAAGCGTGAAATATACTATGTTTGGATAGCAGGTGCGTTAAGAATAGTTATTGGAATTATATAAAAGATGCTTGAACCACAAGCTTCGCTCTCGTTATTTCTCTGAAAGAAACTCCTTGACCTTTTCCACACATTAGCTACCCGTTTCTAAAACGTCTAAACTTGAACAATTCAATAACAATGAAATGTGTTATAGTTTTGTTAATCTTTACTGTTCTTTTCTCATTGGCCTTGGCTTCTGGTACCCTGGAAAAGAGATGCAAACCACTGAACGCACCTTGTTCTGGTGGTGATGTCTGCTGTGAAGGGACTTGCCAGAAAAAGAGTCCCCACTGGTGTTGTTCTTATTGTTTACACTGAACTTGAGCTATTTTTTTTCTTATTTCTTACTTTTCTATATATGAGTCGAAATTGCCTGACTGCCATTCATATTCATAAAAATTTGCAATAAATAGGTCTTTGGGAAACCAGAAAATGAAAGTATTAAAAAACATTTTCGATGTATACACATATCAGTTAACGCCTATCTAAGTTATTTGCCACTACCAGCTTGTTTATTAACTAGCTTTTGAGAGACTGAGAAAAATAGATAAATACCCTCGGATGTTTTCCTAGAGAATATCTTCAATGGATACTATACCATACACGTTTTAGCTCAGAAAAATTCAATTAAGCTGGTGGGAATTTTATAGCGATCACTGAATCAGATATATGTGACTAAAACCAAAGTATTTCGAGAATTTCTTCTATTTTGCATCTGACTTGGCATTTTTGCATTATAATTGCATCTAAAAGTTGATTGTAAACCTCCCCTCCTCTAATGAGGCTGTAATTACCTGTAATGATAGCAATATTAGCCCCACTATGTACGATGAAATAATCAAATATAAAATCGTTTATATACAAATGTTTTCCTTGTTCTAATTGCGCTATCCTTAACGATGCTATCCTTTTCGTTCATTAAACTCGCCCAATTAAGCAGTTGCGCGAAATGATAACAACGAAACTTCGATTAATCCAGCTTGGCGAAAGGCATTATTACATGTTGTCATGCCGAGCACCTGGAAAGATACGGCTACGATGGAAGAGATCCAACGCCGGAAAGCATCAATAACACGCGCTACTCAGCTGCTTAAGGATATTACACCTGATTCTGGCTGCTACATAACGAGTCCGATCCAAACTATCCAGAGCGGCAAATATCCTATTTCAGTGGCCATTATTCACGTCTCAAATCTTTAAAAAAGTCAGTCGATCCAAGGGGGTTGTTTAGGTGTAGGCACTGCGTCGGTAGCGAAGATTGGACTGACGATCTCAACTGCCTGCGGTCATAGTTCATATCTAATTCGTTATATGCCTATATCTACTTTATCTTTTCTACGTGTATTTTCAAAGGCTGATAAATACGATAGCACGACAAAAAAAAATAAAGAGCACGTTCTCTGATAGTTGTAATCTGTACTCAATCCATCTATATGATAAGCTATTGTTTGAAAGGAGAATCTTATTCAACGGTGTCTGAGTTGGCGTTTGATAGGGACATTTTCTCTGGTAATTGTTTTCAAAGTAGACTCGATAGTAGATCATCAGCCTATCTCTCTTTTAGCAATATCGGCAATTTCGATGCTCAGCTAACGGAGGCAAGCTTAAAACAGTTTTTTATTACCAGTCTTTAAATAGTATATAGTAAAAAGAGGATCTTGAAAGCGATATGTGTGGCTAGGGAAGACCACCTATACCGACCAAAATATAACATGCAATGCCCTCTGTGGTGATTCATTTTCGTTAGAATACCTATTTCTATCGTTAGCATTTCTCATTTCCCGTGATGATTTTTACAGTAAAATTGGAATAGCAAGAGAGATATCAGATATCTGATAGCAGATTTGACCAGTTTGGAATGCAAGAACGGCCCCGACTCATTTTTATTACTCAGTTACTTTTTTCTTCTGGTTTACATTGGTCGCCATTGATGAGATTCTCCTACTCGTGAGATTTAGATTGTATAGGATCAAAATACAAAATACTTACAGCTCTGGGGATTACTCCCCCCATTCCTTCTCCTTCTACGTCGGTCCTAGTATTTATTCGATCCCTCATTCTTTTTCTTTTTTTTTTTCAAAATTATACTTTCACTACCCATTTGATATTTAATCAACTTGACAAATGCTTTTTGAAACCGATATATTCTGGTCCGGTCACGGTGAAGAGCAGCAGAAACCTGAGGAAAAGGAGGACATTGTTACCGATCTACAGGAAGAACAGGCAATTGAACATTTTTATTCAAATTTGCAAGGACATCATCACTAATTAGTACTACTTTTTTCCCATTATAGGAGTCAGATGAGCCCATCGCAGAATTGCCCATGGAACTGCTGAGCGCTATCGCTACTGAGGAGCGTCGCATTGCGGAACTTCGTGATGAGCTCCATTACCACGAAGAACAGCTTCACCGCCTCCAAGTACGATGGCGACGTGCAATAGCACAGGAGGAGCGTTCGCGAATTGCAGAGTCATCTCGAACATCGATGGCCTCCAGGCCTTCAACTACATCCCGAACCTCTTTCTCATCGGTAACATCAGGAGAAAGTGTGCAGACAGAACCTGAACGGATTCAGGAGATGGAGAGTGGAAAAGCCGAGGTAGTAGATTCAAGCGATGCAATCCTTCAAGCAAGTCATGCCGTTTATGATATGACTAGTCGAGGAATCAAAGAGCTGATGGGAGACATAAGTGAGACTGAGATGTAAGTGATGGTCCTGCTTGGCCTTTTTCGGAAATTTGTATCTCACCTCATTTGACCTGATTAGTTTCCAATCGACCAGACGAAAAACCCTGAGCCTTACGCGAAAGTTCAGCAGCTTCACGGACGAAGGATTTCGGTCCTCACGAAAGAAGACCCTTGGGTTTATGGAACAAATGATGCGCTCAACGGCAGAGGTGTTTGAGGTCAACTCTCCTTCCCTCTTTATGCTTGGCCGACTAGTGGAGGAGCCCACGGAAGACAAATCACCATGAGGACGTATATACCTAAGGGTAGGACCTCAAACTTTTTTTTTTCATTTCTCCTTTATTCCTCTTTTATGGTTATTCTTATCTTTCCTCATTATTAATACATAGTTTTATTTTCCTTTGCTTTACTTTGTAATTTCTCTATGTTGTTTTCCTTATATTTTGTTTTGCCTCGTCTGTTTGAACTCCTCGATGATGACACTTTCGAAAGCTATTTTTGAACAATTACCACGTTAAATAAACACTATTATACCACTTGTTTTAATATTTTTTACCAGTGAACCAAATATATATATCGGAGAATCCCCCCTCTTGGCTAATTCTCTCGGCACCCACTGGTCAACAATCTAGAGCAACGACCTACATATCGTGCTAAGCCACAAGCGATCACAATTTTAATTAGACTATTTTCTTTACCGGTACCTTCGAACTAGCTATTTTGCCCTATTTATTTGTATATTAATGAATTGGATTCTTTAAGTGTCTTCTCTTCTTGCTTGATAAGTTTTCTTAATAATGGATTTGGATACAACAGCGGCTCATTCAAGTAAAGCCAAAACGGTGCATTTTGAAGGTGTCCCCTCTGACAACGACGACCATGTGGCTACTGAAGATACAATGACGCATGATAAAAATAATCAGGAACAATTATATGATCCATTGTATTTCGACACTGATTCTGATGAAAGCGAGGATGAACGTGATCTAAAAGGTTTGACCCAACTATTATACTTCATGATTTCAATAATCTATTCATACATTATCTTGGTTTCTTTGCAGGAAAAAACAAAGCCGATCGAATAGTGCGCACAAATGACGAGCTGTTCTACGATCCTGAACAAGACGATCGTGACGAGGAGTGGGTGATCAATGAAATGGGAGGTAAGATCTAACTTGTTTGATAATGTCAATTTGTGCACTGGCTCACTCTTTTTCTTTAAAGTCGCGCCGGAGACACACGGATTCAAGACAGATGCAATACTTAGTTGTCCATGTTGCTTAACCGAGGTGTGTTATAGTTGTCAAAGGTAATTTTTCTATACATTCCGATTAGTGATAGCAACAGCCGATCGATCCTTGTCTCTCTCTTCATCCTAGACATGAGCGCTATCAGCATCAATACCGGGCCATGTTTGTCCGACACTGCCGAGTCATCAAGACAGAACGTCTTCGCTATGAACCCCCTGATTCGCGACACAAGCGGCGAAAAGGTGGTGAGAATGAAATATCGGACGAGGGCGATGAATTCTATTTTCCTGTTGAGTGCGTGAACTGCCGGACAAGGATCGCAGTGTATGACACAGAAGAAGTATACCATTTCTTTAATGTAATTGCTTCATGATGCCATGTTTGATATTTTCTCAAATCATCACAATATCCCCATAACACTGCAAAATATAGAGTCATCGTTATTTAATTCGTTTTTTTATCACATTATAACAAACACACAAGTAAATTGGATGCAATGACAATGGGAAGTAAAATGTGAAAGGGGAAAGGGGGGAGGGGGAGAAAATCGAGGAAAGGGTGATTGCACGAAATGTTTTGGGAAGGAGTGGTACCAAGAAGTTCATTTTACAACACAAAGAGAAATGAATGAGGAAAAAAAAAAATAATGGAGAGAATCGCAAACACTACAACAGAACAAAATATAATTTTTTTTCAGTTATTACTTCATTAATAAGTGCATATGAGAGGGGAGGGGGGGGGGGGAAGGGATGAAAGCATTGGGGAATTAAAAAAAAGTAATAAAATAAGGTTGGTATTCTCTAATAAATGCTGGTTCATAGGTTGTCTATCTAAATTTTATCATCATCTATCAGAAATCGAGCGAATCCGTTCGAAAATCCAGTGCGAAAGAGCAATGCATCCAACTCTGGCCCGGTCATCACTCCGCTCAGCCCACGTAGTCCAACCGGTTTGCGCACATCCGTCGCTCGCGAGCCAATGCTTGCCGTCTTACTACGCTTCTGGGGGTCGCGCAGAATCTTACTTGTGATTCGTTTCCCATAGGGTGTGTTGCGGATTGCCGGAAGAAGCGGGCGAATTGTCTCCACCAGACGAGCACGCTGCACTGGGTCGGCGTGGTCGAGGGCGGTCTGGACCACGTAGTTGCCATAAGGATCGCGAAGAAGCTTCTCGAGCCGCTGCTTGTTGAGAAGCTCCTCCACCATGAGCTTGCGTGTCTCTGGTTGTGCAACGCGAATGCACTAAATTGAAGGAGAAGTCCAAGATCAGGTGGGATTGCTTGAGCAAATGAAGGTCGTTTCGATTCCTGTTTACCTTTTCTATAGCATTGGAGCTGAATTTTTGTACGGATAAGTTGCATATATGCCCAATATACTGTCGGACCAGAGGTTCAGAATAGCGAGGGTCCCCGAGGTCAAGGATGTATTGGACGACGTAGTTGCCATAGGCGTCCTGAATGAGCAAAAGCGAGTGGTAGAGGACAATTTCCTGGACAAGTTGGGCCTTGACCATTTCGTGAGAACGGAGCGAACTCATTGTTTAGATTCGTTATAGCCTACCTTTTGGCTGGGAGACGCATAGTCGAAGCATCGTTGAAGAACGCAGCACCCGTGTCGATGAGTGGCCACCTCCACATAGCGCTGACACACCGCGTCATAGATAAATTGATTTTCTTCTGGGCTGAGGCGCTGGAGACATTTTTGGATAACATGGTTGCCATTTAAATCCTGAGAGATGAGTGCATAAGACTTAGCCGGGCTGCTAGCTGAAGTCAATCAAAAGATTAGGCTTACCTTGATAAGGCCAACGACGTTTCCGGAGAGCCCAGCGATCACAAGCCGAACTTCATGTGGAGTGCTTAGGGTGTCGATCATCTTTTGAACAACCCGGGTCCCGTGGTTGTTAAGGGCCACCTCAACTAGGTCCGGCACCACCCCCTGAACTAGCACGGTCCGCTGTTCCTCGGAGCTGTATTCGAAGAGCTTCTGGCACAGATAGTTCGCAATGGGGTCTATTCCAACACATTTGAAATGAGCAAACGCCAAGGAGCGGTTAGAGGGAAAGAGGGCAGGATACGTTACGCATCATTAACTCGGGCAAATGTGGGTACAGCTCCCGGATGATAAAGCTGGTGTGAAGGTGACTGTTAGACTCCACCGTTCGTTGGAGGAAACGGCACCCCAGCTGGTCCTGTGCCAACAAGTGAATCCGTCCCTCGATATCCTTAAGGGTAATCTTGGGCGGGGTTCTGGGAGGAGAGCTCAAAATCGGGTCCGAGCTGGCGGCCGCCGTAACTAGCGACGGCGTGCTCCAACCACTGCAAGCCGGTGAGAGGTTCTCCCCACAGTCGATGCCATACCGAAAGGCTGGCCAAGCCGAGCCAGAGGAGGTAATCGAAGAGATGCTAGAATTGTCCATGGAGGATCCCTGAATCTCTCGAAGAGCTCTGTCTGGCGTCGAGACCGTGGAGCTTGGCGAATTTATCATGTACAGGTTCGAGGGAAGACCTTCGCTTTTTTCCGACGTGGGTGAGAATAGACTGGTCGCTAGCCTCCACGCCCCGTGTCCTGCTTCATTCTTCGAAAACTGCGGTGGCAGCTCTCCTAAAATGAAGTGCGGCTTTGATTCTTCATCCATTTCATTCGCACGTCTCTATGAAACTGAGAAAGCAATATCTTATGTTCTGGGTAATATTGAAAGGCAGAGGGTGGAGAGAGAGAGAAGATAGGGTAAACTGTACTTGAGAAAAAAAAAATATCAGAAAAAACAAATGAAAGTTTATGAGGGTTACAGTTCTCGGGCCGATATTTGTACCATAACCAACAAGACCGAAGAAGTAGAGGGTTAAGAGGAAAGAGAATGGCCTCAGAAAGGGGGAGGAAAAAAAAACGATGGAGAGAAGAACCCAAATCCTTTTTTCCTGCAACCTGCACAGCAAATCTCTAATATTGGCACGCCTCCTTCAGAAAACGGTGTTTTATTTATTGTTATTTGTTGTGGTTACCGGTTACGCCCATGTAACCTAGGCCAAGGTCGTCCCAAAAAAAAAAAACCTTACCTGAACTGATCCAACGGCCTCTGCAACCGTCTGCAACTTCCCGGGATTTAATACGTTCCCTTTCTTGGGGATAATTTCATCTGGGTGGAGGCCGCGCATGGATCTGCAGCAGGGGGCATCAAGCACTCTCCGAGGAAAAGGATCAAGGTTGGTCTTGCGCATGACCGGTTTCCGTGGCCCCTCCCCCAAGCTTCAGGGTGCCAGAGCTGGCGGGTTGATTTCATTTCATGTGCGTTCGGGGATCGTATTTATTACATCTCCTCCTTCGCAAAGGAAATGAAAACAACGGCGCTGAGGCTCATTTCCTTGTGTAGGCTCGCCGTACGATCACAAGTAAGGTTGGCATGGTGAGAAAATCAAGCACTTAAGCCGGTCAAAAATGAGTCAGGGGAAAATAAAGCGACCGGCTGCAATAGTCGAGAAAGACTAATCTGGCCCGATTCAAAGTGAATCTTGATGAAAATGAATTATTTTAATCTCCTTAACCTCAAAAGATTAAGGCAAAGGGGATTGAAATGTGAACAAAAAGAAATTATTATACATAGAGATTAGTAGATTGACACATATCCACGTTAGGTGGTCAAAATGCAGTCCGATGAAAAATAGATATAAACCATGGGGGTCTGACCATTGGGGTCTGATGGCCACCATTACTAAAAAGAATAGTGGACCGAGCAAGCTAGTCAATGCGAGACAGAAAAACGGGATAGATACCAGTTCGTCGTGAAAATCCCTATGTTCCTGTAGTTTTTTTTTCTTGGGTGATCTCTAAGTCCGCTTCCTCGCTATCCCAAAATTAAAAATCCTGCACAACATGCAGAGTGATTGATAATCCAAGCTGGTATTCTGAAAAGTATCTCTAGTCCTTTCTTAGACTAATCGAAAATGATGACGAATTCAAGTATTCAACCGCTCCTATCATCGACTCTGGTACCTTAGCGACCTCCGCTACGGAGATGATGCGTCTTAGGGTAGAATGCAGCCAGTTTTGAGAGAATAGAGTAAATCAGAGGCACTACAGTCTCTGACCTCTCCCCTCCCCCCCCCCCCCAGCACAGCGAGGGGTCGTGATAGGGCAGCCCTAGTATGAATGGCTCGTTTTGGACCGTTGGTGTCCTTGACAACAACTCAGTGTGGTTCGTATATGGAAAATGCAGAATTCGGGCTAATACGAATAGGCCGCAGGTATGTTGTGATTCATTATTCTCCACCCTCTTGCCCCAAATACAGATAATCAGGTTAAGACTGAGCCAGGAGTGAGAGGACAGCGTTAAACATCAGCATGTCTTCGATATATATATATATATTTAATTTATTATATGTTGTACCGCTATTTATTTGTTATCGCTTATGGAGGTTGGGCCACAACTATTCATTGGTATTAGAGAACAAATTTATGTCAAGCAATTACACCATAATACAACTACTTCGAATGAGCCAGGTTTTGAACAACAGTGCATGTTCAAACGTAATTGGAAAACAGCCACTAGTGCACTAAGTCACCTTGGAAAACAAATCAATATGAAGCTGCTGTTGCTAATATTAATAATAGGGCTACAGTGGAAAATTTCCCCTAAACTTTAGTCTGTAATGCAGGGCTAATCTAAAATGTTATTACATACTATGAAAGGCGACGTAACGATTCTGTTTTTTATATTAAAAAGCAGTAGGGTAGATTCAAACGAGAAAAGGAATTTAAACAACGAAATGATTCTACGGCCAAATGATGAAATGATGAGGTGGATTGGCCAATGTAATGTCAAAGAGTAAAAAGAAAGTGAAAAAACTTTTATTTTATCATTAAAGTGTTATTATATCATCAAAGTAAAAAGTATAGAAAGTGGTATTATAGGTCGAGATAGAGGTAGAGAGCTTGAAACAAAGAAACAGATTAGGAACGGGTTATTAAAACTACTCTGCATAATCCTTGGATTATGCACTGCAATTTTGTTTATCATCGTTTAATTTCGTTTGCCCTCTATAATGCATTATAGAAAGCATCGGCGATCAGCCGATGTGCATAGGCTAGTGGAAGAGAAAGGCCTAAATAAGCATGCGTTTTATAGGAAAATAGAGGGAGTCGATGCGAGACTTACTTGTTGGATGAACTTTGTCCCAGAATAAGTATTTGTCTGGCTCTGCGCATTTGGCAAAATTGTTCTGGCATGGGTTTTTCACATTCGAGAACCCGAACTTCTCGGGAGATTGAATAAATTGGTCAAACAGCGAGTGAACATCGAATAATTGCACATTAGCATCTGGAAATTGTGATGCAAGCCCTTGTATCGACTTTTCCAGTAGCGTATTATATCTAATAACGTATTCTCTTAGTTTGGGAGATTGAATTATTGCCGGGTACCCTTTGACACGATCGGAAGCAAGCGGGAGAGCCTCTACAGGAGGAACATTAGGGATAAAGAAGTGGCGCGCACCATGTTGGTAAAGGCTGGCCTGCAGCATCAAATGAAAAATTAACTTTAGAAAGTCAGGAGGGAAGTAGACTACATGTCATAATCTCCTCTAGAGCTTTAATAACCTCATTTTGCTTGCTCGGAGCGGCTCCCGAAAAAAACAGGTCGTAGTTATCATTGATTCCGATCCATATCGCAAAAAGGCGCCCCTCATTGTACGAAACCGTGTCTGCAACTTGACTTTTATAGAACTTTTGGGCCTGCTCTTTCACACTTGGTGCAGAGCGAGGCACTACTTGCTAGATAGAAAGCATTGCATCAGCATGAAATGGGCACAAGAAATGCCTAGGATTAAAGTCTACGTTATCTACAGTCGCTCCACTAAAGGCAAAGTTGTCAAGTTTTACATCCAATCTCTCGGAGAGATAATCATTCCACAATCGCCCATTAGAGTTTCCTTTATCCTGAATAGCGGTTTTGAGAGGCCATCAAATTAATTTCTTTCTAGTATCTATCCGAGGGCGACTTACATTATCACTCTATGAATCTCCGAATACGACTAAATTCTTATAAGTCGAAGCCGCGATGACAGAGGGGATGGAGGAAAATAAAACTAGTGCAATATAAAGTGCGACATACACCATCGTACTCTTTGTTTGATGGAAGCGATACATCGTAAATAGAGAGATGTGTGGACACAAGAATATAGAAGGAACGGGAAGTGGTAAAGAGAGGAAGGAGGAAAATATAATGAGATCGGGAGAGATGAAGAATGCAAAGCGGGATGATGACTTAAGAAAGGGAAAGGCAAAATCGCTGAAGGGACGAACGTAAAGGCTTTTACCCTGCAACCTGCATGTCTCTAATTTAAACACACTTCCTTCAAGTGGTGCTTAATTGACTGTTATTAGTTGTGGTTATGCACATCACCCTATTCCAAGTTTGTCAATACACATTGTACTATCTATCGCAGTTCATCCAACTGAATGGTTTCTGCAACTGTCTGAAACTCCTAGATAATTAATTCCTTTCCATTCTTGGGGGTAATTTAATCTGGGGCGGAGGCGGCCGAGATGGTTGTGCAGGAGAAGGCATCAAGCCCTCTCCAAAGGGAAAAAATCATGACCGTCCTCAAGGCTCAGGGTACGGGAATTAGCGGGTTGAACTATTTTACGTATGTACAGGGAATTATATTTGCTTCTTCTGGATCAAAGGATATGAAAAGATGATTGTGGCTCATCCTTGAGTTGGCTCGCCACACGATGACAAGTAGAGTTGTCGTGGAGAGAAAAGGGGGAACATGGAGAGACCGACTACGATTGCCGAGAGAATATAAACCGACCCAATCCAAAGTCACCATGTGAATGAGAATGAGAATATATTAAGAAGCTTCCTTGGTTTTAAAGGAACAACGAAAAAGGAAAAGGAACTAATTATGGTCAAAAAAGAAAATCAGCAAATAGATTAGTAGATTGACACAAAATACTACATAGGCGGTCTAAGAACAACCCGGTCAAATAATATATAAGCCATGGGGATCACAATATCAGTCTGATGGCCACTGCTGCCAAAAAAAAAAAAGAAAACAAGGCAACCAATTTCCTTGGGAGACTTTTTTTAATTGCAAAATATAACAATCTATATGTGTATATGAGAAAAGTAAAAGAGTTCATTTTCAGGAAGTAGCGTACTGTTCATCTAAGGTTTCAGCCTTAGTCACCGCCAATGCCTCAGTGCCCACTACTTCTTCCAGGCTACGGTGTCGCGAGAGCTCGTTGGCCACCCGCTCGTCCACCGGGATCATCGACTTGCGTCGAATTTGTGGCTCTAGTGTGGGATTCCCGTCGAAACGTTGCTAAAAGAAAATAACAGTCTGAGCAAGCTAGTCAGCTCGGGAGGAAAAATAGGGTAGATACCAGTTCACCCTGAAAATCCCCATGTTCCTTTAGTTTTTTTGAATGTTCTTCGTCCGTAGGCTTTTCCGGCTTCTCTGAGCCTGCTTCCTCATTCACTACACCCAAAAAAATTCCACACAAGTTAGGATTATTGTGATATCATGGAAACGTATCGCTGGCCCTTACTTAAACTACTCAAAGACGAGGATGAATTCATGTATTCATCCGCTCCCATATTCGACTCTGGTATCTTAGCGACCTCCACCGCGGAGCTGGGAGGAGACATGTCTTGTTGCATAGCATTTCGCAATGCATGTTGCTCCAACTTTTGCCATATTAACTCTCGTTCCTTTAGTTTTTGCTTCTCTCTGGAGGCGAGATGGGAATTCCTGTTTAATTCCGTTGCATCCGAACAAATATAGCATAGTGACACTTACTCGGCCTTGTTCTGCTTGAACTGATTTGTGCATTGATCGAAGAGCTGAGGATTAACATTCATAAAGAATTTGAGGGCATTGAAGATTAAATTATGGATATTGCTGCCATAACATAAATGATGAGTTTAGGTTTCATCACGATTCCATTCATGAGTGCCATACCGATTCCAATGGCCCTTCGAATTCTGATATAGCGCGGGAAATACAATCGGCATTATAACCTCCACATTGTCCGTCATGAGCTTGGCAATGTAGTCGTTGCTCCAAAATAACAGTGCCCTTTCAGCCACCTGTAGCGGAGAAGTAAAGGCGGGTAAGTATCCAGGTTAGATTGCCAATGGATTTTCATGCCTATATTATTTTTTCCAATGTTTACCTGAAAATGAGGTCGATTGATGCATTGTGCAATCTGCTGAAAGAGGGGCACTTGAATATTCAGGAATTCGTGCGGGTCGATGGCATCGAGGATTTCCTCAATCTCGTGCAAAAACATCACCTCTTTTGAACTATTAGTCTTGGGCCAAAAACGAAGCAAGCCATGAATAACCTTTTAAAGGAGAGCAGTGTTAAATATCTCGTTAGTTGTGTAGGGAAGATCATAGGTATAAAGTTATACCTCTTGGGTAAGTGAAGGATCCTTCTCCAGGAATTGTACAATACAATAGGCAAGCTGTGGATGATAAAGGGCGAGTGACTTCGACTTGTGTAATGGAATGAGTGTGCGGGCCAGAAAAACTTTGTGCTCTTCTCGTAGAGGCAGAGCAAACCCGTTAATGATACTATACAATAAAATATAGCCGAAAAGGAGGCCCAAGTTAATAAAGAGAGGGCTAGCAGCAGAATTGAGAGACGCATCACCTTCCCAAAATTTCCAGCAACTCTGCAATGCCATTATGCCTTTCAGTCTCATAGATAAACTGAAAAAATATGTTGTTGATCCACTTTCGTATGAAAGCCCGATGGTTAAGGAATTTGCCGTAGATTCGATGGAGGGTGGTTTTCAAAAAGTCTCGCTCACGTGGATCCTCACTATCAAATAGATCAAGGAGCTTGAAAGGGGAAGAGGAGAGGTTACAGGCTTGGAATATTGGAGCTATATGCATGGCAAAGAGGCCAATGCGTACCTGGATAATAAACCGTTGATCAATATATTTTTTGCCTATGGAAGTATTGAATTCGGGAGACTCGACAAATCGCAAGAATATTTCGTATACAATCTGCAGGTGAGGCCATGCGAGATCGAGCACCGGCTCGTCCTCCTCGGGATCGAAGGCGTCTCCAACCGGGTTGGTTTGCGGAGGTATTGTGCGGAAAAGATTAGAGGAAAACTAGAGGGTGCCCAATATAACCGACATAAGTAAATTGAACCAATTCAACGAAGGTTTGGATAAATAGGGCTACCATGGACACAATCCCGGAATAAACAGGCTCGGTAAGCACGTTTCTGTTCAAGCTGATGTACTCTAGAATTTCTGTTAGCGTATGTCGCTTAATCTCCTTGCCCTCAAGGTCGGCAGATGCATCATTGAAATCGAACACCACGGAGCATTGACGAAGTTTTCTTAGCAACAGCTCTTGCCGTGCACTCTGGTTCACCTCTATCAGTATTAAGCAGAGGGAAAGTGATTCATATTAGAATGCGGCAATTCACGCGAAATTCTGGGCCAATCACTACCGTAGAATCCTGCCAGTTTCTCTAGCTTTACGGGCTCACTCTCAGTCGTGTGGAAGCGTGAGGAGCGTTGCCGCCGAGGAGGTTTGACAAATGCTAAGGTGTCCTTGGGTGCACTGCGCATTCGACCGAGCGGCCCGTTTTTGGATAACTCCCTATCCCCCTGTTTCGCGTTTGGATTAGGCGCATCGCTAGTGTATGTCTGAGTGGTCGGGCCGTTCAGTATTATATTCCAATGAAAGGTTTAAAAACAGGTCATTTACGCTATTTAATCCACTGCTATTCACTACGATTACGGGGGTTGAAGACCCCTTCGCCGATTTTGATGAAGAGGAAGAGGACCATGAGTTAGAGCGTCGCGGGGCTTGTTGTTTTTGGCTTCCTCCGCTCGCCCCACCACCACGCTTATGCCCGTTGCCATTCTTGGAGTTGGATCCCTGCAGCTTTTGCCCATGTTTCTGCTGGTCGTTGTTACCTTTATTTCTTGAGAGCTGTTAGCAAAGAGTTAAGGATGGACATTCGAAACATATAGAGAGAATCAGAAGTCTTATAAGATAAAGACTGTAAAATAAAAAGGATACGACTCCTTTGAGCCCTTTCATTGTAAGAGATGTCTAGTTCTAAAGCGTGTCGTCGATCTAAGCCGAATCACAAGGTTATTTCGCTAATTCGCGGGAAAAATCAGATGATGATAGGCTTGCTACCTCAGTAAGAAATAAATATATGCGCTTAATTCCGTCAAAAACAGAGTATAGAATAGGGTAGACCAGATCTAGCGATCAAAATCTTTTCCTCTCTTTCCTTCTTTAAGTTAACCGTTTCAATTCTGTCCTCTTCGTTACACAGCCCAGGATATTCTACTGTGGAAAATGGGATATACTTGAGAATTGCCAAATGCAGTCACAAATGTTTGATCGAACAAACTCCCTTTGGTTAGCGTCTATATATTTAGAGAAGGGATGGCAGGCGCCGTTTTGATTTTCCACCCCACCTAGGCCTTCGGCATTATTCTCTTGCCAGATATGTGTCTTCAATTTTGCTTTTCCCCCCAGTTATCTGGCACGGAAGTCCTTCACCACAAACCTGAATTTCAGGGAGCTCGAGCACAGTGTGACAACCTATTTCTTCTATGGATTTTATTTGTTTAAACAAAATCCAACTCTATGTCGATGCCTTTCTATTAAGCGAAATACCATTCAGCTAGATAAAACTTTCTATCTCTCCTTCAGAGCCTAAACAAATCTCCACGTTACATAAGTTTCCGGCGATTTTATTAACAAAGAAATTAGTCTACACAGTACAAGGATTAAAAAATGGTGGTCAACGATAAAAAATGGCTAGTGTGTATTGACAATGGAGAGGTGGGGCGATTCCTTATTTAAAGTGAGGATAATCGACTCTGGATCCATCAAGTTTGGGTGATTCACTTGGATCCATTCTGCGAGAGTAGGATGCAGGGACGTACTCAACCCTAGGTTTTCTTTCGTTTGATGAACCCTGCCCCAAGCACGTTAACAGCCACAGGCTCCATTTTTCTTTTCTCACTCTCCTTATAGGCCGCTTTAACATCCTGCTCCTGGGCCGTGTTTGAGCCTTCCACGCGTATTATTGCTGGAGTTGGCAACCCCAGTTTCTGCGATATTCTGTACCAACGCTTTGTCGATGCTATAGAGTGCTCTTGTGAGGAAAAGTCGAGGGAAAGAAAGTCGTTGACGACTCGTGTGAACACCTCAGCCGATAGCTCGCCATTAACGTGTTCAGTTGTGGATAGCGTGGAATTCCCTTCCTTTGAAGCAGCCTCGTCCGCTCTTTCTCCTAGCGCTGTTTCATGCCCAAGTTCTACTACATAAAACCCGGTTACTCGCCCTGCACCGCATTCCTCACCTACACTGAGCACTTCCCAGAACTCCTCAACACTGCCTCCTTTTCGGTTTTCATTTCCCTCCTCGTTTTCGTCCATTGCATTGTAATTCTGGAGTATCCGCGCTTTAGGATCGTCCTCGAACCGAGGAATAGCCACGTGTGCGCGAGCCAATTTGGGGTAGGGATAGCCATACGTCCACACAAACGGCTGCTTATCTGCCTCGTTGGTTGCAGTTGCAAGGGTATAACGGAGGATTGCTTGCGCCTCAAGCTGGGAAAACGAACCAGGAATAAACCACCAGCCTCTGGCTTTCACTCCACTCAGATGCATCCCCTCAGTACCGCTCTTTGTTTCGTTGCCACTGGGTATTATTCCAGCTAACACGTCAAGCCACCAGATGGCGAGACGCCGATCTCCGGCAACACGCTTCATTGGGTTCTCCCCACTTCCTGCGAAGAGGTACTGCCTCTGCGCCCTTGCAAACACGTGCACTTTTGTGGAAGAATAAGCTTTGCAAGTGGAGGTAAGAGAACGCAAATACGCAACGACTAGAGCCTTGGTTGGAGAAATGGATGAGCGGTATGGGTAGTTACCAGAGGAGTCCACTTTGGAGATGTATATGATACGGCTTGGCAAGCTTTTTCCGTCTTCGTTGAACACATATTCGTATACATTAAGAGCGCTAATTAACACCTCTTCATCTTGCTTGGTACGTTCGATAATTTTCTCGCTTTCTTCTCCGAATTTCTTTAAATTGCTCCCTTCATTTTCTCCCTTTTCGCCCTGATTCTTATTATTTGAAGGGGATCGCCAACCGAGAATGAATAAGCTCTCGCGACATCGCCATGTATTTTCTTTATCTTCGATAGCCGTTTTGTCAGAGGAATAGAGAGGGCGGGTTGGAGTAGAGCGTGTACAAGCGGTGTGGAGAACAAAAGTATCGGCGCGTGGAAGCTTGGACAGCTGTGAATGGAGATGAGTCTCCACCCATTTCGCCATCGACATGCTTGAAATATTAAGGATCGAACGCGTTAGCACAAAGTTAAAGTCACCTCTACGCGCAATTAGTGTTTAGTAGTCAATTGTGACTATCCAACCATAATTTGTTGAGGGTGGCTATAGAATTTTCTAAAGATTCTATTTCCACCCAGCCAAGCTCATAAATTGGCCCATTTTCTCCACCTTTGTAGCCTTTGTACACTTCTCTTCATTTTCATTTTTTCTTTTCGAATCACTCACATACAATCCAAATTATAAATGACTGAACAACGCCCTCTCCCTCCAGGATGGTAAATTACTTTTCAAATTTTCTTGATTTTCAATTCATGACTAATCCCGGCCCGCTCTCTCCACCAGGATTGAGCAATGGGACCAGGCATCTCAGCGCCCCTACTACGTCGACACAACTCGAAATCCTCCCTACATCACCTGGGATGATCCACGCCAAACCCCAACTACATCCTCCCCCTATCCCGCCCCCGCCCATGGCATGCCCTCTCCCATGAGCATGCCTGGCACCAATTCTCCCTCGACGAACGTAGCAATGCCCGCGGGACCGGGCGCCGGAGGATTCTCCATGCCGGGTGGAAATCAATCTACTTCTGGTCCTGGTGGATTCATGATGCCTGGAAATAATGCAGGTGGAATGCCAACCCCCGACACAAAAGGTGCCTTCCCGGAGCCGCAAGCATATCCCCCGCAATCATCTCCCTATCCGCCAGCTGGGAGTCCCTACCCCCAGCAGGGCGGCCAGTCAAGCCCATATGGCCAGCCCCTACCCCCACAAGGCGGAGCAGCTCCCTATCCTGGGCAGCCACACCCTGGTGGTGCGGGTGAATCCTCTTCCTACGGCGGAGCCCAAGTTCCAGGCCAAGTTCCGGGCCAAGGACAGGAGCAGCAAGAGAAGGGCCTAATGGGCAACCTTGTTGGTGCAGGAGTGGGTATGGCTGCGGCCCATTATTTCACGAAACCGAAACCCAACCAGCAGCAGTATTATCCTGCGCAAGGAGGGAGCGGCGGCTACTATCCACCCCCTCAGCAGCAAGGCGGTGTAAGCGGTATGGGCAAGTTTGGTGCGTTGGCCGCGGGTGGTATTGGTGGAGCATTGCTTGCGTCTGCAGCTGGCAAGATTTTCGGTGGCGGTCATGGACATCACCATCACCACTATGGACATAAGCACAAGGGCTTCTTCAAATAAACTGGCTAGAGTTTCTGAATAATATAATATTAGTCGAGGTATGCTTTTGTCCTCTGCAACTTATGCTCCAGATCTCGTAATTTGTTATCTTTTTCGTTTCCGTTGTTTTCTTTTCTTGATTTGTATTTGGCATCATACTAAACATTAACTGCTGTCACCCCGCCGAAACCTTGGGCAAATTCTGAGCTTCATGCCATCCCACTCTACACCACTACAATAAATTGCAAAACGTCCTATCCTCCTTGAAGTTGGAGTTTGGTCAAATATAGCATCCGGTCCAGGCAAAAAGATCCTCCTTTATTATCTACATTGGATTGTAATGGGGAGGTTTCTAGTGCTATAGGCCCCCTCTTCTTGACCAAAGAATCCCGGATCATATCCGTAGCCTGAGGTGTCTATAAAATACTTTTTGTATATTATGTAGGAGAATGAGAGTGATAAGACTAAGAGAATTAGGCCAACAAGGTCTAATAGTCATGACCTAGGGTTGAGAGTTCTGTTTCAAAGCCAGCACGATTCTTTGGCCCTTGCAGGTTTCCAAGTCTTGCCTGGTTGCATATTTTCATGTTCCCAAACAGGGGGCAGAGTGAGACGAGAGGTACAGCAGTAATGAGCAATCAATAAAGAAAACGGGCGTGCAAAAATACAAGTTCGATATGCACCAGATAGCGAGCCCGAGAGCTATACTAAGACCGCTTTCCCTACTGCCGCTACTGGGCTTCCCCTTCTTCCCTAAACGTGCGTTCAATACAGGGTTTTGGTGACTGCTTGAATTCGTGTCGATTTACTTGGCACAAAGCCATATTGAGAAGAAGAAGTGGGTTTTTCCCATTACTCAATCCCAACTCTGCCAGTCGCTATAGAATCGAGAATTCCAGAGTTTGTCGAATGGGCATAGAGCAATGCATTGAATGCTGCAAAAGTAAAAATAACATAAGGACTCTCAAATGGAAAAATAAGTGAAGAAAATAAGAGGGCAGCATTGGGTCCTCTTATCCCTAACTCTGGCTCTTTTATCTCAATCAGGCGGTCATATTGATAGCGGGGTGGCAATGGGCCCCTATAAGAGTGGGAAGAGAAAATTGTCGTATTCCTATAACATGGAAAAATACACGGCTCTGGACGCTATAGGAGAGGAAGAAGGCTGCTGTAGAAAGAGGAAGTAGCCCGTGTTCAGAGAGACGAGGAGGGGCCCACTTTATTCTCTTGTTGTATTTTTAGGACTCGCCTATCGTAGTAATCCATTTCAGTGGCCTATTTACTACAAATTCAGGGGTTGGATTTGACACTCTAAAATTTGCTCAACCTAAAGTGAAAAAAGAAACTTGATTTATCATCTTTTCACTTTTTTTCTCTTTCATCGACACACTTCTTCATCAATCCTCCTCGAAGTTGTTCTAGAATCAGGCCGATGGCGAATGCAAAAGGTAATGCATCAGACATGTTGTTTTTTCTGGATGCGTATTCACGAATGTTTCCTCGAACTCCATGATCTATTATTTTTTTCCCCTTCAAATCCTATCATTAATCACCTCGATGTAGTTCCCCGCAACTTCCGACTTCTAGAGGAACTAGAAAAGGGCGAAAAGGGTCTTGGAGACAGAACATGTAGCTATGGCCTTGCAGATGGAGATGATATTATGATGACGAATTGGAACGGAACGATTCTAGGCCCTTCCCATGTTTGTACACCTCCTACCCTCTCCCATAGCCCTCTGATCTCACATCCTCCATGCATTCCTTTGCTTGACTAGACTGTTCACGAAAATCGCATCTATAGCCTTCGCCTCCATTGTGACGAGAATTACCCTGATTCTCCTCCGCAGGTCTTTTTCGTGTCGCGTATCAATCTGCCATGTGTCAACCAACAGACAGGCCGTGTGGAACCTTCTCGACTGGGGTGTCTTAACTCATGGAGACGGTCGTATTCGATGGAGACGGTCTTGACCGAGCTGCGAAGGTAAAATACAAACCATTGTAGAATAAAAGGATCTCGCAATAGTTGTCTATATTCTGATGACCCTTCCTGCCTATTCCAGGGAAATGGCGAACCCTCACAACAGGAAGCTGCCGCAGCCCCCCGAAGGCTCCACCTTTTAAATCTCCCCCTCCCCCCTTGTTTTTCCACGGCTTTTTATGTGTATATTCCCCCTCTTTTTTCTACACTCTTTTATTTTCTCGGTTGGATTTTTTTTTAATATTTTGAGGTGACGGATGAACTTTTAACATTCCCCAACGGTCAATAGGATTTCTTTTTTTTTTCATAATTGACATTATGAAATGAAGAATACTGCAAGTGGCCAATTTTATTCGGCTCATGGTGCAAAGCACTCTTTCTTCACGCTCTGTATGACTGTTGAGTGGCTAAGCTAACGAAAGTTAGAATTTATGTTTTTCATATTCAGACCTCGAAACGCAGACCTTTGAATGGGACTCTTTGCATATGATTTGTTTAGAATATAATCTTCTTAATGCCTGTATGATCTAATAATACATAAATCCAGTGTATAAGTAATGACACATCACCAGAAACAAACCAAACCCTCAGACATCCCCATAGATGCCGGAACGCAACCAGATGAGTATTATGACAAAGTGCTCTTTTGGCCGCGGGCTTGGGCTCGGAGATGCCTCGTCCCGCTGGTAAGAGCCGAAACCGATATACTTGCTCGTTTTCAGGTATGATAGTGATGGGACCCTTTGCTTCTATTGCAGGAATGGATCTAAATGGAATTGTGCGTTGTTTCGATGAAACATAGAGAGCAGTGCGGTATCCGGTGTTAGATGATTTTTTCATGTGGACTGCAAACCTGGGAACGCATACATTTTTCATGGTGATGCTACCGCTCCTCTTCTGGTTTGGGTACTCTGAGTATGGGCGAGGGTAAGTTGGCTGATGTGCTGGCTCTAGCCACTCTTGACGGTGAATTAATCCTTCTGCCTGTGGCCCTAACTTAGGCTTGTGATGCTCAGTGGGTGTGGGGTCATACTAAGCTCTCTTCTCAAGGATTTTCTCTGCCTCCCGCGTCCGTTTGCTCCCCCCCTGATTCGTCTCTCCCTCTCTAGCTCCACCAGCGCCGAGTATGGATTCCCGTCGACCCACTCCACCAATTCAGTCTCCATCTCGCTGTTTTTCCTCTCGCATCTCCTTAGCGCTACTTCCTCACCCTCGCCTTTTCTGGTTGCTCTCATCGCATTCTACTGCTTTAGTGTGGTTTTTGGGCGGCTCTACTGCGGGATGCACAGCCTGACGGACGTCATTGGCGGAATCACCATTGGCGCCGGACTCTGGGCTCTGCAGTTGAAATTCCATCTCATCATCGAGAATTTCCTCTTCGAGAGTGGGTGGGGCATATGGGCCCCGCTCTTCTTTGTTGCCGCAGGTCTTCTGCTTGTGTGGGTGCACCCGGATCCCGTCGACCGGTGTCCCTGCTTTGAGGATAGCGTCTGCTTTACGTCTGTGATATTCGGTGTGCTCGGTGGCAGCTGGTATTTTGCTAAAACACCTTATGCTTGGTCGACTCCAACGGTGGCCACGGTCCCATATGATGTCGGAGCCATTGGTGTTGCCGGCTCGGTGATGCGCATCGTTTTTGGTAGGTGTTCTCTCTCTATGAAGGTTTTTCCGCCTCTCCCTCCCCCCCCCCCCCACCGCACCCCTCTTACCCAGATGATATGGAATTAATTCGGTGAAAAACATCTCTACTCTAGGCATTATTGTCCTCTTTATCTGGCGCCTTGTTGCCAAAAAGGCTTGCTATTTCTTGCTCCCTCCCATCTATCGCTCGCTCAACCTTCCTCACCGCAATTTTGAGGTCGCCGCAAAGGACTACCGCTCGCTGCACGACGAGCCCATCGGACGCGTGCCATCCGTCATTCACCTCCCAGAGCTGAACCCAGATGCACCTGCCGACGAACGCGATTTCCGTAAGCGAAGGCAATCGCACTCGGAAAAACACATCCTTGCCGCTGCTAAACCCAACGGGTTCACAGACTCCGTTAAGGGCAAGCCAGTGACGGCGAACGGCGAGGACAAACGCATTGGTGAAGATATACCCTTGAGATACGATGTTGACATTGTGACCAAGCTCATAGTTTACGCCGGGATCGGTTGGCATGCCGTGTGCACTATTCCTGTCCTCTTCGAGTTGATTCCCGGCTTAAGTGTTAGAATTTCCATGGGATTTGCTTGAGTTTATCTATAATTTATACACTTATCTATTTGGTTTATTAAAACAAGAAAAAGAGGAAAAAAAAGTAAACACCATCCAAAATCACAACAATGGTCTGCTGCGAATTTATTTTTGATGTCTATTTCACCACGTAGCTCTTTTCTTTTCTCTCTCTCTCTTTTTTGGAATTTTATGCTAGGGGGTGGCAGTGGGGGGGGTAGGAGATGGTAATAGACGCATAGTTATGGATGCCCACTAGATAAGGTAAGAAGAGGCGAAGAAAAGAGAATATAACATACAAGAAATTGAATAGCATAACATAATGGAGCAAGCGAGGAGAAAGTAAAAAAGCGTACACATTAAAAAAAGAAAATGAAAAAAAGAGACAAGTTTTGATGAAGATGGACTCACAATGTTTGAAATACAAAAAAAAGTTATCATAAAAAGCACACACACAGACAAACAAAATGCATTTTCTTAGATATATTATATCGTCCAGCGTTTTAATAGGGGCGTGGTAAGTCACTTGGCGGCTTTGGAGCACAGAGGTGCCGTTAATGGCCCCGGGGTCAGGCCTTTCGGCACAACAGTAAGTGGTGGGTGGGTGGCCACTGGTCAGGATGAAGGCCATAGCGTGGACAACTAGGCTTGTGGTTTGGAAGCCTACGCACAAATAAGTAAAGACAAAAAATAAAACGGTCAGAAAAAGTAGCGCGCTCGTCTTAGTTGACCGCCCTAGCTATGTTTGGCGAGGGGGAGGAGAGAAATGGGATGAAACGGAAAAGTACCATTCCTGACAAAGCTCACAAGACACCTTCCAACCGCAGGTGGAGGGGTGAGACCGAATACACTTGCTGGTCATGGTGGGAGAGGTAGGCGTGTGTTGGGAAGAGCGAATGGGAATCGAGAAGAGGAGGAGAAGGGGAGAGAACAGGAGACGGTGTGGACTAGAGAGTTGCTTGAGTTCTTATCGGGTCCAGCAGGAAATTGGGGGGAAGAGAGACGTGCGAGAAGGTGATGAAAAATGATGGAAATGCAAATGTGGTTTCTCCTCTCTCTTTGGTCCAAGGAGCTCACTTTAAATAAATTTTCTGGTTCTCACCACTCCAACACCTTTAGCCATAGATGGAAAAGTATGGCTATTCGAATTTTACTTCTTGTTGGCGATGATGTCAGACGAGTCAGGTGACGGGACTGGATTTGTTAAACTAGAGTTTTTCATCTATTGCAGCCGCTACCAAGAATCTGGAAGGTTCCCACCCTCTCTCCCTATGCAGTACGACCCTTATCTAGAGTGAATCTGGCATTTAGCACCTCTTACAAGTATGCACTTGTGTGATATCATCGCAAGACCTGTTTGACCCGCGTTCAGTTTCTTTTCCAATTCACCTCCAATATCCCCCTCCCCTTACCCAAATAATTCCCACATTCCACTCCCCTTTGCACACCTTATATCGATTTTATGCATCGCGTTGCTGCGAGAAAGTGGTTCTGGTCATATGATACAGGAGAGATCACTGATAACCTTGTTTTGGGCAGTATGAATATACGCGACTCGCCTGCCTGCTTATTTTTATCCAGGTCGGCTAGCCGGAGGCATTTCACAGAGAGCCGCGTGTCAGTGGAAATCAACCCCTCGCCGCATGCATGGAGGCAAGCCGGCCTTGATCTTTTCGATCTTGACGCCCTTTACAAGTCATTGAACTCCGGACGGCCATGACGACCACTTCCGATCCAGCTGTCCGATCCTCCTTCCCCCTAACCCCCCCTTGTATCTTCAATTATCTCATAGTACAGAATTGAATGGGAAACCGCGAACTAATTTCCCCCCGTCATTTCTATCTGGATTAGTTCATGATCAACCAGTGATGAGCTTTTTATTAGATGCATGGGCAGCAAGAATGCATTTTACGTTTCCAGGGGATAACAAAAGAGGAAGAAACTTTAGAGTTTCCGGATCAGGTGTGAGGCCGGCCCTCTGAGAGCAGCTGCGTGCCCACCCTACACAAAGAGGGAGGAGAGAAAAAAAGCAGCCCCTAGGCAAAATATGAACAAGATTTGTTTTTGTTTTCTCTTGTTGGTGTTTGTTTTTGTTTTCGTTCTCCACTGCCTTTACTATTTATTTCATTTATTACTAGGGCTGCTTTTTGATCTGTTGTCGATTGCTTGGCCTATTCAGCCCCCACTTGTTTGTGCCCTCAAATAATAACATCTCTACGAGGATAGTGCCAGGGCATGACGACATTGGCCTGAGCGACAGGTCCCAGCGTTGGAGAGACGGCGAAAGAGTAGAACTAGGAAGCAGTGTCGCACTGGAAAATAAAGGCTGGAAATGGCGAAGATGGAGGGGGGAAACATTTTAGGCCCCATTATTAGCATATTTCCTTATTCGACCTAAGGCTAAAATGCTCAATTTAAGCTTTATCATGAATAATGAATCCAAGCCATTCGATGTTTATTGAAATCTAGGCAGCCCAAATAACTCATAGGGCGGAGACTTGAATCTCTCAATGGAAGGATTGGCCTGACCTTCAAACCCATCAGACTCAGGTAGACGTCACGGCTCTTTAGACAAGGGCCACTCCTATATGGTTAGGCCGCCTTCCCCATTAATTTGTGCAGAATGTACTTTGGGTTTGTTAGATTAGTCACCCAGAACCCACCATCGGTTTGACAGCCTTGCCTTACTGTAATTGTACCTTGTTGAGGCCTTCTTCAACTTGACCTGGTTTTGCCCTCTCAAATGAAGAAAAGGTTATATTAGGTGTGGTCTAAATGGAAATTCTTGTGAGAAATTGTCTGGTGAAAGGCGAAACCTAGTTGAAACCTACACAAACGGCTCCGGAAGAGCGCTGCCTATCTGTAGCTTGTGCTTGCGACTGCGTCTTCGGAGACACAGCTACAAGCCTAATCAGCGAAGAGAAACTCTTCGAGGAAGTCGTTCGCAGCACCCACTAGCTCCGCTGCGCAAAGATGTATAGTTTCAGCACGGAAGGCTTGCGTCTTGGCTCAGTCAGCCGGTGCGACCATGCAAGTTCGGTAAACTTCCTTCCTGCATCCAGTGGAGAAGCGCTTCCTATAGGGACGGAAGAGGCTCTCCATAGCTTTGGCGAGTTTAAATGCTAGACGACCCACTCCCCTCTTTAGCCATTCCCGACTGTCCTCCCTCCCCCCCCCCCCAATTTCCTGCATGGGCTAAAAGAGTAGCAAACCTTCGGGTGAAGGGCATTTCTGGGGCAAACTACAAAAGCCAGTGTGAGAATGCCGACAGCAATAGAGATATTTTCACATGGATTAAGATTTCAATTTGTTTATTATCCCATGCGCTATTTCAATCTTCCCCTATACTCATAGTATAACGTATTTGTTTTTGTTTCTCGAAAAATAGAAAAATAAGGCTAATCGCTCTATTGCGGAGAGAGACCCTACGTGGGAAAAGTAAAGTGAGACGAATATAGAACTCGCATTTTGAGTATACCTAGGATGCTGACACAGTGCAGAGGAGCGAGGTGAAGAGGTTTGGATCCTACTCTGTGATCGTTATCGGTTGTCCCCCTCCACAAATGAGCAATCTCCGACAGCAAGCTTGGGAGAGTTCCATCCGCAATGAAGGTATACTAGCCAAGAAATTATGGCTGAGATGAGGCCCTCATCCCTCGGCGAAGCGAGCAGAAAATAGATATCTCCCGGCGAGGCTTAGTGTGCAATAGCGCACGAGGGAAGTCACTAACCGAAGAGGTAGGGCGATGAAATTGATAAGAGGAGAGAGGGGGTATCTGCCCTCCCCCCCACCCCCAGCGCAATGCACCACCCGAACCATGTCCAATATAACTTTAGTGAATAGAGGTGGAGGCACGAATAGGAGCTTAATTAAGGGGGTCCGATGAATAACTCTAATCTGTCTTCCACAATCGGGAATCCCATTCCCTGACTACCTACTGGGAGGGGGCTTATACCGGTCTTCAATAAAAATAGGCGGCACCTCATAGGGCAAGTATGGCGGAACACGGAGATATTCTCAAACCTATACGGGCAGGCGATGGAAAACATTGCACTCAGGAGAGGAGTTTGGGGTGGTGAGATGTCTAAGCGCATAGACAAGTTTTTCTAATGAGGCAGGATGCAAAACGCCAGGTTTTCATCCTGTATCTTTGGATACGGCCCAGAAAGAACTGGGAAGAATGAAACCAGCTACACATCGCCATGCAGCTTGGTGTGGGGGTTAAAGTTTGTGTACACTCATCGAAATTTGAACACAAGGTATGCTGCTTAACTTAAATTATTATTGATACTGGATATAGCGACCTTACAAAAACAGGAAAAAAAAGCAGCCCCTCATGATCATGACCCCGTTACTGCGCCATCACGGCCTCAATGTCCTTGACCGTCTTGGGTGCGGTAGTCAGGTTGTCGACGCCAGTGGCACGCACCACCACGCAATCCTCAATGCGGACTCCGCCAACGGGGCGGAATCGCTCGAGCTGCTCCAGGTTGATGAAGCGGCGGCGCTCGTCGTTGAGGGCGGGTCGGATGATGTGCTCGCAGAAGTACACGCCCGGCTCCACCGTCACGACCATGCCCTCCTCGAGATTGCGGCGCATCCGCAAGTAGCGGATGCCCGGCTCATTAATGCGTTCCACACCAGGTGGGTACGATGCCTTGATGCTGTCGTGCACGTCCAGTCCGATGGAGTGGCCCAGGCCGTGGACGAAGAAGAGGTTGGGAATGAAATTTGCCAAGAGCTCCTCCTCGGACCCCACGAGGAGACCCGCCTCCTTCAAGCGGCGACAGCACACGCGCAGTGCAAGGCGGTGCATATCCTCCCAGGCCACTCCGGGCTTGATCGCATCAATGACCGCTTGCTGCATCTCCAGCACGGTCTCGTAGATGATGCGCTGCTCCTCGGTAAACTTACCGTTGACAGGATAGGTGCTGGATAATATAACGTGTGGATAATGCGAATTAGATAAACGCGGCGGTTAGGGTTCTTGATGTCCTGGGGGGAGAGAAAAACAACACAAGGGGCCTACCGGGTAATGTCAGCCGCATAGCACTGGTATTCACCGCCGGCATCCACCAGCAACATCTGGCCATCGCCCAAGGGCGCCGAATTGTCCACATAGTGCAGCACGGCCGTGTTCTCGCCGCAGCCCACGATCGGATTGTAGGCTGGGAATTTGGCGCCCTTGCGCGCGCACTCGTACCGGAAGAGGGCGTCCAAGTCATTTTCCGATTTGCCGTTGCGCACGGCCCGCATCAGTGCCACGTGTGCATCGGACGAGACATGGTTTACAAAGCGCATCAGCTCAATCTCGTGCTCGTCCTTGGTAAGGCGAGCCTCCTGGGACGCGTGCACCAGGGAGTCCGTATTAATGGCCATACGGTGGTTGCTGAGCGCAGAGACGTCTGTGAAGGGGAGGGTGTGGATCACCTCGGGCTGCGCGGAGTCGAGCAGAGCGGGAAGCTGTGCCTCATAGACCATGTCGTCGGCCTCGTACTGGGACTTGAGTTCATCGATTGAGGGAGGGGCTCCGCACCACACAATCTCGTCCTCATGAACATCGGGCACGATGATGGTGAGCTTATCAGCCGCAAGATCGTAGAGGAGGTGGAATCCGGGCTTGTTAATGCCTATTTACCGAGCAATAGAAAGAAAGATTAGAAAAATTCGGAGTCGAAAGGTAGAGACATGAAAGCAATGGAAAGGCAGGGAAGCAAGTACCGGTGAGGTATTGGAAATTGGATTCCTGACGGAATGGTAGCTCGAGCTGAATGGAAAGAGAAGGGTTAGTGTCGAGCCATCTTGTACGGCAAATTCGCACAGGGTTCCTACATCGGTATCGTGGCGGCAGCGAGTCACCTCACCGCGTAGGTAGAAGAATCCTTTCTTCTCGCCAAGCTGTGCAGCCACCTTCTGGCAGTGCTTCTTGGCGGGATACTTTTGGCTTTGGGCTAGGAGAGGCATGAGAGTCGAGGGTGCGAGAAATTTGTCAGAATGTCGCGGAATGAAAGAGCCTGGGCGCGAGTGGTGAATTTCATACGCAAGGCCGAATTTACAGTTCTGAGCTCGTGGGAAAGCGAGGCTAAGCCTCCAAAAATAAACTTAGATAGGTCTAATGCCTTGGCTGAGTTGGCTTGTAGCGGGAGCATGATGACGAGAGTGGATTGGGGAGGGAGGATTTTGACTTCAGAGCAAAGAGAGGAAAGGGCGGCCTTGACAAAAGGATATGCATCATAGACATTGTTTAAAATATAGGGGAAACATTATATATATATACTATAAACCCAAAACAGTCATCAATAAACACAATACAGGTAATGTTTAGGAAGCGTTCTAAATTTTGTCTTTGTTAGTTTTTTTTTTTCTCTTCTTGCTTTTGCTCCATCGCGGACCGCCGATTTACCAGCCGCGCTTCGCCATCTTCTGCTCGTCAGGCAGGGTGCTGCAGTTGATGCCGACCATGGGCTCCCCTAGATCCTCGGAGATCTCGGCCAACTTCACGGGGTCGTTGTAGTGGGTCACGGCCTGGACGATAGCGCGCGCACGCTTCACCGGGTCGCCCGACTTGAAGATGCCGGATCCAACAAACACTCCGTCGCATCCGAGCTGCATCATCATGGCGGCATCCGCAGGAGTAGCGACACCACCGGCGGCGAAGTTCACCACGGGGAGACGACCGAGGCGAGCGGTCTCCTTGAGCAAGTGGAAGGGAGCCTGCAGTTCCTTCGCGTAGGAGTAGAGCTCCTCCTCGGACATGGCGGAAGCACGGCGGATCTCTGCATTCACGGTGCGCATGTGCCTTACGGCTTCCACCACATTGCCAGTTCCAGCCTCACCCTTGGTGCGGATCATAGCGGCGCCCTCGCCAATTCGTCGCAGGGCCTCTCCCAGGTTCTTAGCCCCGCATACGAAGGGAACCTTGAAGGTCTGCTTGTTGACATGGTGCTGCTCGTCTGCCGGGGTCAATACCTCAGATTCATCAATGTAATCGATGCCAATTGCCTCAAGAATCTTCGAGATTTACGCCGGAGAGCAGGGGGAGAGAGAGGTAAACAAAAGGGGGACAATGAGTCATACAATCCATGGTTAACATGGCAATAGTAATCATGAAGGTACCTGGGCCTCGACGAAGTGACCAATGCGCACTTTAGCCATCACTGGAATGGTGACGGCCTCTTTGATCTCCTTGATCATTTTGGGATCCGACATGCGTGCAACTCCTCCCTCCTTTCGGATGTCGGCGGGGACCCGCTCCAGGGCCATGACGGCGCATGCACCGGCCTCCTCGGCAATGCGGGCCTGCTCAGGATTGACGACATCCATGATGACTCCACCCTACATAGATCGGCCGACATTGATCAGCGAAAAAGAACGATGTTTATCAAGATGAATTGTTTGTTTAATTTACTTGCCTTTAACATTTGTGCAAGACCCGTCTTGACGTTGAAAGTTCCCTGGGAAGCATTCCCATTGAGGGCGGCGTCGGATGTGAGATTGGCGGGGATGGAGAAGTTCTGGGTCGACATTGGAGATGGGATGAAAACACAAGGTGTGAGAAAGTAGGGGGAGATACTGGACGAGGGGAGAGAATATTTATAATTTCGAACAAATGAAAACAAGCGCGGGAATTTAAGTTGCTCTCTGATTTCCGGTGGCGGTCGCAGATGTAAAGTTGACAACGTTTGTGTCAAAATCCATCACATAATGGGTATTGGCCACAGGAATACTCATCTCTTCTTCAGCGCTTTTGCGGTTCCTGCATTTGGTTATCAAACAAAACTTGTTAGTCATCCGATGGATAAACATCCCCTTGCCCCTCCCCCTCCCCTCGTGAGCGCTACACGGCTGCATATCACAGGACCTCCATTGAAAGCAACGCAGCCAAGCAACTCCGGCCTTCTATTAAAAAATCAAGTGGCTCCAAAATTAACTTTTCCTTCATTTCGGGGAGTTCGAAGGCTGGCTCCTGCCTCAGGCCTTATTCTCGGGTTCGACTAAACCGCACGTCATGGCCATCCTCTTCTTCGACCAAGGTTCGGCTTCATTCTCAGCGGCCCACTCTTGGCCGAACTCGGGAGCCATCAGCATCTAATGGAAATTGAATGCGTGGTAGGCTAAATTTAGACGAAGCGTTATGAGAAGTATAAGGAAAGCATATGCCCTATAAACTTTTGGGAATGAGTAAGCTTAATATGTCACGTTTGCATGTATGATGGAGCGGGCATCAACAGGGATTGAATAACCGTGGGAATTTTACAAGCCTGAAGGTGGATGAGCCCTCTCGGATCAAGATGAAAGCAATGGAACATCCTGCCCCTCGGGTTAATGGACACTGCTTGTCTCGACTCTGCCTATAGCCAAGTGGGAGAGTTATTTTTATTCTGTATGCTAGGGTGTATATCAAGCATGCAAGTTGGAGCTGGCGGGTGAATCGGAAGATGAACCGATGCTGCTTGGTGTCTTCTGCCCTCCTTAAATTGACGTGGATAGTTGTGTCGTGTTCCAGCTCTACTTATCCAATCCACCACTACGATGCTTCCCAGCCAGTTTACCATGTCCCCTTAAGCTAAGCCAGACCCATCCCATACACACTCCATTTTGTTTTTCGGTATTATGATGAAACAATCCGAGACGTCTTTTAGCGATACACAATGTTCATCACGCAGAGCTTTGATGAATATTGAATTTTTCCGAGCTTTGTCGAATACTCGCCTGCTATTCTTCTTATCATATTAATTATTTCCACTTGATTCGGTGCAACTCTCTTACCATCTTGGGCAGCCTCACCTCCCATCCATGACTGCATGATGAAGAGGATTACTAAACTGCATTGGCTAGCTCGGCCGGCTTTCGGAGTGACGAGAGGATCAGATAGCATCTCAAATCAGGAACGCTAAGATGGTGGAAAGGGAGGGTGTCTACATGGACCGCTTCGACAGAGAGGAAGCATCCAAACTGGAGGACTTATGGACCCAGCATTGCCTTTCTTCTTTAAGCAACCGATGTTTCAGATGCTTGACAAAACTGATACATCTGAATTTGAATGCCTTGCCTTTCACCTATCTATATTACGCTCCTCATTATCCAAATTGCACGCTGATAGGGTACCTGGGCCATCCCTTCGATGAAAATCTCCAAAATGTCTTTGATTTCTGATGGTCAATTATTCATGTCCTACCCTAACATCTCAAGTTTATTCTCCCTCCCTTCACCTTCATTTCTCCTTTATTAACTTTCTTTCCTCCTTTCCTCTCGCCTCTCCCCTATATAACCGGAAGATCCTTTCCTTTCGTTTCCTTTTCTTTCCTTAACCATCCCCGCATCCCGCCTTCTCTCCCTTCCCCTCCCTTCCCCTCCTTCATACCTAATTTATCTCTTTTTATTTGGCAAGCCTTCGCTCCTTATTTTTTTTTTACTTTTTTATTATCACCATGATGAAGCTCTCTGCCACTGGTCTGGCTCTCGGCTTCCTTATGGCCGCCTTCCATGCGCCTCAGCCCGTCGCTTCGCTATCGCAGGGCGATATTGCCACTATCCTCGACGCTCACAACCGTCTCCGCGCCCGCCACGGGGCTCCCCCGCTCACCTGGAGCGATTCCCTGGCGAATGCGGCCCAGTCCTGGGCCAACCAGTGCCGCATGGAGCACAGCCACGGAAAGTTCGGCGAGAACCTGGCGTGGGGGTCGTCGAGCTGGCGGGCGGCGGTAGAGGAGAGTTGGTACAAGGGCGAGATCGGAGCGTTCAATTTCGCCAAGGCCCAATTCTCGCTGAACACTGGGCACTTCACGCAGATTGTCTGGCGCGACACGAAGAGGATCGGGTGCGGATTCAATCCTTGCCCCAGCCTGCCGATTCATCCCATGTACGTCTGCGAGTACGATCCCCCCGGTAAGTACCTCCCCCTCTCTGATGGAGTGAAGGGACGATGACCGAGGCGTGTTTTTGTTTTTCCACTAGGCAATGTCATTGGGGCCTTCGCGCAGAATGTGCTCCGTCCGCTCTCCTCCATCGGCATCGGAGGAGCAAGACTGAGCGGGGGGACTGGAGGCAAGGTCCAGAACGCTCCCGCGCCCCCGCAGGCCAAGCCCGCGGCCACCAAGCCCTCTAACCCAAAGGGGGAGATTCAGCGAAACCCCGCCAACCGGCCGCAGCAAGGAACCGCTCCGGTGCAGACGGTGGTCAAGACCGCGAAGCCGGTGGTGGTAGTGGTGAAAGCCCGCCCGCAAGGCTATGCGAAGAAGGCGAAGAAGGCGAAGAAAGGCAAGGGAAAACGGCCCAAGGCCAAAGGAAGAAAGATGAAAAACAAGGGCGCGCACGCCTCTAAGCCTTACCGCTCCAGGCATTACGGCTATCGCCGCGTGCGCGCCCACCCTCGCACTGGCTTGTGAGGGCGTCGCGCTGGCGCTTCACCATAGGGGTCTGGGACCGTGGTGACTTTTGTAGCGACTAATCTTAACGGACGTAATGTAATCTAATATATAAAGTTCATTGGATCATGGAAGGATGAGGGGCTTCTGCTTTGCGCTTCTCCAAACCTGCTGGGTTCACGCCCTCTCTCCCTCAGGGGCTGGCCAAGCTAGTCAGCCTGAAATAAACAAACATCAGGTCATTACACAACAAGAGAGCGAGGAGGGACATGGTAACGTTACAGTGAGAGAAAAAAAAACAGCCCTCCATCCTTGCACACGAAACTTTGTGTCTTGTCAGGTTCGTGGATTTTCCGAGGAATTGTTTGTCACGCAAAGAGATGGGGAAGAGCGAGCGAGGAGAAATCGCCGCACCAGTAGCTGATTGCTGAACCCAACCTTATCCTCCACGTTTTTTGCATCTTGTCTCACGGCGAGGACGAATATGGATGCGAGGGTTACCATCGCTGACCGGGTAAGCCAGCGATGCTAAGGGGGGGGGGGGGCAGAGGTGCTGGTGCGAGCGGGCGAGAGGGGGCATTCCCGAATCAAAAACGCCCAATGGCCCCGGCTCGATTCGATGGATTTGCAGGCCTCGGATCCGTCTAAGCAATAAAAGCGCATCGCTGAGCTGAGATCGGTTCCCCCTCCTCGAGATCCTACAGACACTGGTACACGAAGCTTCTCCGCTTTAACGTCACCTTCCCCTTCTCCCGCCCTCTCCCTTCCCTATTCAGGCATTACGTAGGGAAATTGCTTATTCGGGAGGAGGGGGGGGGGAGGGGAGTTAGGCAGAAAAAATACTATTCTTGGAAAAAAATTATATATTTCAAATAAAAAGAAATAGGAGAAATAGACAATAGTACTGTTCCCGGACCTTATGTACAAACAGAAAATGGAATAATAAAAAAAGGGGAGAATCATGACAAAACAATTAGGGGAGAAATCAAGTGCAAAATCACGAGAAATAACATTAAAAGAGGAGAAAAGAAACCAATGATGAAAGCGGCATGATGACGGAGGAGAGGAAAAAAGGGAGATACTCTATGGCACCAGCCCGCCGGGTTGGCGCGATTGCCGGGGCTGGGAGGAAGAGGGGGGGGGCGGGGGCGGAGGCGGTGGCATAAAGGCCTCCAGACCCCATACTGCGTTGGAGCGGCGATGGGTGCGACGCAGATGTTTTGACAAGGGAGGAGAGGAGACCGAAGGCGGCGAGAGGGGTCTGGAGGTTGCAGGCGAGGATGGCACCGGAGACGAAATGACTCCTACGGAGGGGGAGGAGGTGGTGGTGGTGGCAGAGGAGGTCAGATTCGATGGCATACCGCTCACGTAGCGAGGATCGAGTGTGTAAGTTTTACAATGTGATGCGCAAGATTTGTAACCGCTGTAGAGTGGACGGCGATGATCATAATGGTAGGAGGGGTACCCGACGGTCTGCGATTGAAACATGTAGAAGGGTGGGTTTGCGAGGCCTCTCGGGTGCAAGCGAATGGATGTAATCAAATCGAGTGGATGGTAGCACGGCAATGAGGAGGGCGAATTCAGGGCCAAGCGTCAAATGGAGAGATGACTAACAAAGCAGAAATGCCCCGTAATGGGTAGAGATGCCAATGATGGCTAGCAGCAGTGAGGGGGCACAGGGCTGTTGTCGACAAGATGGGGGGGGGGGACGGTGGAAGGCCGGCGAGCGGGCTAAATGGGCTCTTGATGGAGGGAGAAGCAGTGAGGAGAAGATGGGCGAAGAAGAAAAAACAAATTCAATCAAAGCGACGGCTGAGCAGAGCGGCTACAGGGCGGCGAGGGCAATATCTGGCGAGGGTCAGCAGGGGCGACTATGGCTCGACCTTTGGCAAAATAATGGCGAGGGCGGAGGGAGGCAGGAGAAGGCGGAAAAACGGTTCAGACGGCCGCTGCAAATTTTTGGGGAGAAGAAAAAGAAAAAAGAGAAAAAAAAAAGCAAAGAAAAGCAACGTCGATCGCCCACTCTCGCGCGCAAGCTGTGGAACATTGTAGGATCTTCAAGTTTAGCATGAGATCGGCACACATCCCAGCACGGAATAACTGAACAAATTCAGACGTTTCTCGTGAGTCATCCGGCTAACATTCTTATTAACCCGGACATAACAGTGCAGGAGGAGCATATGGTTTCGGGCGGCTCTCCCTCTCCTCCTCCCCCCTCGCTCTTTCGTCATGGTTGCAGGTCTTGATTTTTTTTACAACCGAGTACTAGCAAAGCATAATCTAATTTCCGTTCCAATGGAACACCCGGCCCAGCAGCCGGCCCGGTGCTCTCGCTCTGTTGTCGCAGAGTCGAGGCCCTTTCGCCTCCCCGCGCCGCACGGCAAGGCATTGCAGAGCCTTCCGGGGACGGCCTTTGTTTCTGGCTCATAGGGGCTTGCCCCCACCGCCCAGCGATCAACCATTTTGCTGGGAGATCTCGGGCGGAAAAAGGAAAGCGGCCAGGATGGGCGGCAACCTGTCTCTCCAAGCAGGTACAAAGCTAAAATTATCCTCAGACCACAAAATTTCCGGTTCCCACCCAACGCTTCGCAGTCCAGTCAAAAGCGCGCTCGTTTCATGGCCCTCGTGCAAGGCCTGTTCTGGCTGGAAAGCCGCCGCAGAAACGCTCGCCTCGCGCCTTCCATCCCTGTATCGCCTTCCACAAGCGTGGGGCGGCCCCCGCAGGACGCCTTCAGCAGGCGGGGCCCGGAAACGTTTACCCATGGCTGCATGAACGTCGGGTAATCTCTCATCCTGGCGGCTGCGGATGGGCAAGCGGGCTCCCCTCCCACTCATGGACCAGCTGTCACGATGGATAGAACCAGCGCTCAGTCCTCTCTGAGCCTAATCGAGGGCCTCGATTTCCGCATGTGGTGATGCTCCTGCGGACTCCTGCAGGCTGAAGCCGGAGATTGACTTGGTTTTGGTCAAGCCAAGCCTCTCCGCTTCCCTTCCCCCCGTCTGAAACTTTCTAGAAGTGCAGGAGGCTGATCGCAGATGGCTTTTAATTAACTTTTCATGTTCCAAAGCGGTTTGGGCTTTGTTTTGCTTTCCTTAAGCGGGGCGTCCGCGCATATGTTTCATACTAACAGCTCGCAAATGGATCTTCGGTCCCCACCCACTCTTGTTCAGTAAGCCCACGGAAAGTCAACCGGGCTTTGGCAAACCACATGGTTGGGGATTGCGCCAACGCTTACAAATCTGCAGCCGGAGATGAGCGGGAGGGGGGATTGAAGAGAGAAGGAGGCCGCCGCCCCCTCACATGATGAAACACCACCTTGTTGGAGCGATCACCCCCCCTCCCCCGGATCCCCGCCCAGCCGACACACGCGCAACTCCACACCATGCAGCTCTTAATATTCACCGTGCAAATTAGCTTTGTTAGAGAACGGTGGCTTATTAGAGGCCCTGTATCATGACATTGAAGGTTCTGGTGGCACGCCCCTCCATCCCTCGGGCGTCGGAAACGAGGTAGCGCTAGCAGGGGTTGCGCACACAAGCAATGACCTCATCCTCTCCGCGATGACACAATGGTGGAGGCATGGCATGGTCATTGCAACCACTCGCGATGAGACGCAGGGGTGATTTGCCAGCCCGTGGTTGGCTCACGGCCCGACCGACCATAGGGGTTGAATTTGTATCCGTGATGCCCTATGTATCGGCTATTTTTCCATTTTATGAAGTGTGTATTCTGTTTGCACTCTGATGCAACGCTGGTCGGGCTCCAGAACAAATTATGCATGTTGAAGTGAATTTTTTTCTACATGAAAAATAAAATTTTCTCGATGGGAAGGGATGGGGAGGATGCGACGTTGAACTCAACGCTGCTATGTATTCACACCCGTGCTTGTCGAGTAGCTAACCGCTCCCGTTCCATGTCGCCAAAAATCTCCTCTACAGCTCAGCTAGAAGTGTCGTGTGCTTAGGGGGTGGGGAAAAAAAAATTGTCTTGTCGTGCTGGTAGATCCATGGGATAGTCCTTTCATTATTTCTATTATAGAGAGAATATTTCTAATATACACAGTCCGATTCTAATAACAAATCTGAAGGGATGGGGGTAAATACATTCGAAAATATTAGGAGGAAAAAATAAAATAAAATAAAATAAACGGAGTTAGGGAGGCGAGCGGTTAGAAAAGCGCGACAAGCATGATTAAGAGTGGTGTGAAGTAGGGTAGGAGTTATGAGGGCGGGCTGAGCGTATGCTCACTGGCGGCTGTTTTTTTGTGCTCAAGTTTGTCGACCTTCTCCATGGCTAGCTCACTGTCCTTGCCGTTTGATTCCGTGATGCTTGCAATGACAAAGAGAGCTACCGGCAGCGACACGACCAGCAAAACAAAGTTGATGATGATCTGGGTCAGGTAGTTCACCCCGTGGCCATCGATACTCCATGCAATGGCGGCTCCGGCGGACTGGAAGCTCTTGTAGAATCCGGCAAAGCGGGACAGCATCTGGGAGTCCGAGGTAAGCGAGCCAAGCACCCAGTAGCAGAAGACCTGCCATAGGGCATCGTTCAAGCCGTAGAGCGCATAGAGCACGAAGGCGCCGCCGAAGCGGCGGTCGGTCCAGTCCACGGCGGGCGAGGGCTGGTTACGCTCATAGGTCACCTGGAAGGCAACTCCTCCGGCCCACGTCGGCAGCAAGACCAGGCAGACGATGGCGAGCCCGAGATAGCCACGGGTCCGACGGCTCCACCGCGGGGAGTCCAGGAACATGCCGAAGAGGGCGGCCCCCAGAATCTGCATGCCCCAGTAGATCACGTTGTTAAGCGAGCGAGTGCGCACGTTGAAGTAGAAGCCGTTGACCGCATTGAACTGGTAGGTGTAGAAGAAGTTGCTCGAGAAGCACATGGGGATGAGGACGAGCAGCTTCCAGTTCGTGAGCAGCTTCAGGATGGCAATGGTTTCGGCCTTCCAGTCGGGGTACTTCACCACCGCCACCATGGAGCCGTCATCGCGCACCACCTTGTGGGGCGGGAGCAGGGTCAGCGTGAGCATGCCTCCCAACGCCATCACCACAATGAACGCAATGTAGGTCTCGTTGCTGACGGAGCCGGCGGAGGTCTGCCGGAGGTTGATGATCAGGGGGATGATGCCGCCGATCACTCCTCCGATGTTGAAGATAGCCCAGAAGATTGAGATGTAGCGACCCTTGTTGCGCTCGTCAGGATAGCTCATCATCATAGCTCCCTGAGCGGCCCAGAGCATGCCTGCGCACACCCCAAGGATGGCGCCCGAGGCCACCACAAAGCCGCCATTGCTGGTGATGTTGTAGCAGAGGAGAGAGCCGGCATAGAGCACGTATCCAAGGGTGCCGATGAGCAGGGTGAGTCGGGGTCCGAGAAGATTGTTGATACCGCCACTGAAGAAACCGAAGATACTGAAGCAGGCGTAGAGGGCAGCGTTGGCTCTGTCGACAACAGTGTGATCCACTTGACCTCCACCTCCCATGCCTATACACACCCACCGAAAAGTACAAGGGCGATAACCGAGTTAGCAAACTTGTCAAGTTGGGTTCGGAAGAGGGCGAGTTTTCTGGACATTACCTTGCAAGGCATTAAACATGCCCGGACAGCAGAAGCAAACAAGCCCCACCAAAATGATTTGGTATAGGGACCGGTTGTAGTTTTGGAACATGACGATGAGAAAAAAGAGGGTGCCTCCCAAACCTGAAGAAGAAGAAGAAGAAGAAGGAGAGTGTGTTGTTGATTCCACAAGCACAGTAGAGAAGGAGGGGGGAGAAGGCCTGGGAAAGCAAAGAAGAGGACTGGAAACGGGGGAGGGGGGGAAACGAAAGACAATGACAAATATAAACAAATGAAGACCAACTAGAAAAAGAAGTACCGAAAATAGGCAACTATTTATAGGCCCGTTGTTTCGCGGGGCAAACATGGCATTCCGCAAGAATCATGGAAAGCATGGTTCGCGGGAACACAAACCGAAGAGCTATTTGTCTTGATTGGTCTTGGAATTAATGCATGTTTGAGTTGCGTTGATGTCCCGATGATGTCAATTGGAGAGGCTTTTCCGAAGCTTACACACAAAAATTATTAGGGGTGAAGAGGGGGTTGCGGCTCATCCTTCCAAGGACCAGAGCTGGCTGGGGCGGCCCTTCTCTGCGAAGCCCTTGAGCCGAGACTGGAGGGAGGCGCGCGGTGGTGCAGAGGGCCTAGAAACGGTCGGGCCAAAGTGGGAAAAGAAAAAAATTAGACTGGTGGCGGAGTTGGCGGCCGTAGAATAGAAGCCCTCTCATTCGGCCGATTCCCGCTCCTTATTCTCAGGGCCCGCACATAAGGAAATAGGCTAGGGCGGTGAAAGTCTCCGGTTGGTGCCATGAGGTTTGTGTATTGGGGGAAGAGCGGGGAGGTTCTGTGGTTTTATTCTCTTTTGAGAGTAGGCGCATCATTCATCCACATGAATCTTTGGGGAGAATATACCTAACTGAGTGTAAAGGAGCCAGAGTTTCCCACGGTAGCTCTTTACAGCTGGTGGGCTCTTCTATAGCTTCTCGAGAGCCTTTCGATGGTTTTGCCAAGGAGATGCAACGTGTCCCTGGTGAAATCTTTCCCATTTCCTTATTGGAAGGGGGGAGAAAGGCCCTAGGTTAGCCCCGTGGAATACAAGCTGGCCACTAGGTACAAGCCGAAGTTGGCGAGGGGAGGGGGGAGGGGGAAAGAGGAGGAACTCGGGAGCAATTCGGGACAGCGAAATTAGCCGGCCGAAAATCGTCGGCGAGTGTACCACACTTGCAACGCACGTCAATAGCTTGGTCAAAGCATATTCCGGGGCCATATCGGCAATTTCCAGTGGTGCCCGGGTGTCCAGTCCTCATGAGTGAAAACCCGAATTGGCATCCACAAACACACCTACACTCTAGGGAAGGGAGAGGGCTCACAATCAATTCAGAGTCAACTGGCGGATTCTGTTTGGAGAGCCAATTCCAGCCTCGCCGTCATCCGCCTATGTCGAAGGGCAAATAAGGGTTGGATGGTTTTGGCATCTTTGGCATTAAGGTCTAAGGAGTGCCATTGGAAGTGCAAGTTAATCTGCGGTTTAAATTGGATCGAAACAAGCGCATGCAGCCCAGAGTGTGGTTCACATGGGGCCTCCAAATTTGTTGTTTGATCAAGATGTGCGTTCTTAATATCGGATAATTTACTAAAGCCAATTAATCGCATTTTGTTTCATGTCTGGTCCAATTCCGCAAAATTAGTAAACTGAATTAATGTATTCTTTAGGGTGGAAAGAGACCCCCCTTGTTTTTTGAAAGCCAGAATTCTAACTATCCTTAAGGACAAAAAAAAGTAGGCTATTTCATCCGTTTTTATTTAACCAAAGCATCAGCCCAAGGGGCTAGAAAAGTGTACAGGCGACTCTAGTCAAATGCTTTTGTTAGATACAGTTTTGAGATCTCTTTTGTTGAAACTCTAGAGCATTTCAAGTACCGATTATGGTTCGTCATACCAAACAGCAGGTGCAGACGACATCCGATGAAGATTATGTGTAGTGTTTCGAGGGAAAAGCTCCAAGGCTCTACCCCAAATCAACAAAGAAATAGATTCGGAAGCGAGTTGAAGAATCGGGAACCGCAGAATTGTGCCGTCTGATCGACAAGTTTCACAAATGCTCCTCGAGCAGATAAAGTGTAGGCAGTCTACCGTCCAGTAATGCAGCTCACTGATACTGCATTACTGAACCAACGCGAGAGCGATGGTTCTCAAGGAGATGAATTCATATTCCTGGTATATTTTATACTAGTGATTTTATCATTCTGTCAATGAGGTCTCGGTAGGAGGATAGGGATTTACGCTAGTGACGACGTTCTGCCGTATTTTAACAGGGGGTCGAGTGTAAATCGGCCATTGTATTCTAAAAAAGGCCCAAAACAGATATTGCCCGTCTAAGACGGGATGGACCGTATTGGGGCTGCTGATCATAATAAGAAAGCGAAAATCGCTTATTTCCCCCAAGCAGTCGCTTCGAGAGCAATGCAATTCCAATTTTGTCGTTACTTTAACAACTGGCTCCTATTTGGGTTGCTCGCCATCTCGCGTCTGCTTGCTACGCAGGCCCAGGCCAAGGTGGTCGAGTTTAACTTTACCATTTCTCGCACGGTGCTATACCCCGACTGTCGTAATACCTCGTTGGTGGTCGTCAATGGGATGTCCCCCGGCCCCCCCATTCACGTCAACCTCAACGACATCCTTATCGTCAATGTGCGAAATGAGATGCCCGATCCTGAGGATGCGGTGACGATGCATTGGCACGGCTTTCACCAGATCGGAACGCTTACATCCGATGGTGTCCCCGGCGTCACCCAGTATCCCATCGGCTTCAACAGCACCTATCGCTATGCATTCAAGTTCAGAGAAACACCCGGCACCTATTTTTATCACACCCACACGAAATTGCATATGGTAAGTGTCGTTAGCCAGGAGCGGAGTGGGAATCTCTAGAACGTGCGGCAGAGAAAACTGATCCCTTTGTAAATGATAGTATGGAGCGCATGGAGCACTAATCGTACATGAGCTAGGTTGGAACGGGCATCGTCCCGAGGATGGGCTTCAGTATGACGAGGAGAGAACCATCGTTCTCTCTGACTTTCTCAACGCGGATCTTAGTTCAGCAAATCGGAATGATTTGGCAAACTACGTCAACCGCTATGGCAATTTGGATGCAAACGGTGTGTTTATCAATGGCAGGACCCTAAACTGCACTAACCATCTCGGGTAGCCTCAATTACTCGAGGTCGAGCCACAAAAGACGTATCGCTTACGCCTGATTAACGCCGGAATCAGCGTCTACCAAGCATTCAAAATCGAAGGACAAGACCTGGAGTTGGTTGAGGCCGATGGCCATCTACTCAAGCCCCTAACCGTTCCTCAAGTTGAGCTTCATCTCGGCCAACGCTACTCGGCTTTGTTGCGCACCAATAAACGACCCGCCAGCTACCTCATTGGTACACGCACGGGGAATGAGACGGCCCAGGATGTTTGCGCGGCCATGTGGTTACAGTATCCATACGCACCGCCGCCCATTTTGCCCAAGAGTTTTGATGAAGTCAATAAAACGGTCTTCAACCTGATTCCCGAGGTCCAGATAAGCACAGGTTGGGTGGCTAGCCGATTACAAGCAAAGTTGAATGACAACTATCACCCCCCTCTGCCACACACGCGTGAGATCATTATCGATCTAAGAGGCAATAGTAATGCAAGCACTTTTTCTGACTTTTGGACCGTCAATGGAGTGCCCTTCCATTCTCCCAGTTTGCCCATGATCCTCAACGACACGATCATGAAACAACCGCCGTCCAAGTCCCTCCGCGAACTTGAGAACGGCTACGATCCGCAAACCAACACCTACCCGGTTCAGGAGGGCGAGGTGATCCAAGTAGTCCTGCAGAATCATGCCGTCGATGCGGGGGGTGTAGTTTTGTGTATGTAGCCCAATTTCTCCGCTCCCCCCCTCCCCCAACTTATGAGGGTGGCTGGTCTACATTTCCGATTTCACCTCTAACCTTTGTTTGCCTCTTGATAGCTCACCCGTGGCATTTGCATGGCCATGCCTTTTGGGATCTGGGGAGTGGACCGGGCGCCTACATTTCAAGCAATAGCACCAGTCTCCTCAACACAAAAGACCCCATCCTTCGCGATACGACGGTCATCTACTCGTATGTCAAGGATCAGAGCTCGATCCCCGGCGGTAAGCCGGTCGGATGGCGGGTACTTCGTTTTGTTGCCAATAATCCCGGGTTGTGGTTCTCGCATTGCCATATTGGACTTCATCACCTGGATGGCATGGCATTTGTCTTTGCAGAGAGAAGTAAAAACAACACCGTTCCGATGCTTCTCCATAGCACCAATACCCTTGGCTAGTCAGGCGCTGGCGAGCGTGGCCTTGAGCCTCATGAGGCCAGCAGCCATGCATCTAAGGAGCATGGATTAGACTAGTTGGCCTTTGAAATAGTCAATCCTTTGGCCTGTAAGGCATTTTAATAAATTCCACTGTATAGAGACACGAAGTTAGCTTGAGCATACAGGTTGGACACATGGACATCGACGCCATTTTGAAAAGCTTTGTTCATCCTCAAACTTGGAAAGCCGGATTCCTCTCGTCCCGGTGTTATTAGAATTTAGACCACAACGCGTAGTTTCCAATGCACCATCAATGGGCACAGCGCCATGGTGTATGGAGTGAACTATGGTGAAGGGGCTTGGTTGCAAACTCGGATTCCGGGGATAAAGAATGGCCATCTGAAAAAATGGACCTCTCTTTTCCAAACTGGCTCGAGGAGGTCGCACTGAAGATAAATTAAAGGATCTACCTACCTAGGGGAACCCGACTGACGACCACCGAGACTTGGAGAGGAGGAATCTCTTGCCGAAAATGGAGCAGAATACCAGGCTCCGATCATTTATCGTCTATCTTTTGTTTTTTCCCTCCTCTTGCATTGCATCGATGCCACGATACTGTATGTGTGTGAATTATTCGCGGCATTCGGAGGCCCATTTTTGGAGGAGTCTCGAGAGAAAGTAAGTGTTTGCAAGGGGGGGCGATGCGCGGAGCGATGGGCCATCCGGGCGATTGAGAATTAACGTGCATGGAAAAAACTAAAAAATAGAAAGGGAGTGCGATGCATGTTATTAATTTCATGGAGGATTTATTAATGAGTTGCTTGCGAAAAGGAGGCCAATCTCTATGCCTCTGCATCTGTGCACTTGCAAAATAAGGAAATTATGGGGAGGGGAGGCATTGCGTGGCGACTGCGCAGCCTTCGCCGCAGCGGACGGAGGGCGCAGGCTCGAGGGGGCGACGAGGGCGGCCGTTTGCGGAGGGGGCGAGGAGCTGCGCGGGGCTAGATCGCCAGGTCCCCAGGACTGGGATTTGTCGGTTTTTGGGCCAAGGTTTAATTTCAGAGGTTTCAAAACAATTTCATTTCCGAGGGCTCTAGAGCTTGTGCGGAGCTTGGACTGCACGCTCGAATAAGGAAGGAATCAGCTCTCCAAACTGCATGCTTGCACAGAGATTTGCCCAAAACATCGCCCCGCAAGAGCAAATATATACCTTCTCTGTTCTCCGGCTCTCAGCCTCGCCCCCTCTCTCCCTCCACCCCCACCCCAACCCGTCCCACACAGCTCTCCTTACAGCCCTTATGTAATCGGCCTCCCCTTCCATTCATTTCCTATTTCTCTGCATTCACCTGAAACACGGCCCTGCCCTACTCTTCATCCTTTCAGCAGCATCAACATGCTGGGAACAAGACGGTCCCCGACCCACCCCGCCCCGGTAACCAAACCCTCGACCCGGCATCCTCTGCGCCCTGCCCAATCGCTAACCTTTGCTCATCATTTGTCCTTTGTGTAGCCGCACTCCGACCGAGAGCTGGAAAAGAATCCCCTCAAGCGCTTGTTCAGATTCTCCAATCCGCCCAAATGGGATCCCTCTCGTCGCCCGGTGTCCGTGTACGACTATGCAACCCCAAAGCCCCCGGAGAGACCCCTCTCCACTACCTCTGCAAAGAGCATTACATCAAGCTGCTCTCGGAGCATTAGTAGTATTTCGGATCTCCCGCCCGCCCTGGCCGCCCGTCCCAAGAAGAAGGAGCTTCGGGACCGAAGGGCTCGCCCGCTCTCTTTACTGTTCGATTTCAGCGCTCGACGGTCGAACTCTCAGCCGCAACGGCAGCAATCCCTGGCAAAGAAGGTCAGCCTGGAGCACACTCTTGGGCCGGCTCCCAAGGTGCAAAAGGCATATCGAGTGGTGGAGGATGTGGATCATTACTATGAGTATTCTTCCGAGGAGGAGTATGAGAAGGAGGACGAGGGGTATGATGGGGAATGGGATGTCTACGACCGGATTTCCAACGCTAGCTCCTCGCTCGACTCTACCGTGGGGAGGGCCCAGAGTGATCCACGGCGGCAGCAGGACATGAGGGCTGGGCCCAAGGTCGAGAGGTGCCTGCCGGCCGTGGCCCCCCCGATCCCAGTGGAGGACGAGGAGACGGAAGACGACGGAATCTCGGTCACCTCCTCCTACGCATCGGCCTCGCTTGCCCCCCGACCCACCTCCATCAGCTCCTCTGGAAACACTTCCACCGCCACCTCCCACGAAATAGACCAGTCCTCCAGGATCCGCCAGCTGGAGCTCCAGCTCGAGCGGCTTACCCTCCAGAACGTCCGATTACAGCGAGCCAGCCGCTTGCTCAAAGTGGATGCGGAAGAGCAGGCCACCGAGGCGCGGAGGCTTGCCGAGGATGAAGCCCATCACCTGCGCTTACTGAACGTTCAGCTGCAACGTTCCAATCGGCTGATGATGCAGGAGCTTGACGAGATTGCCCAAGCTCGGCGCGACGCTGGGTTTGGGCCCGAGTATGAGTTTCTAGTGCAGCAGATGGCCTTCATGCACCGCCAGCTAGCGGGCCCGGATCCATCGCTGGCAAAGATGGATGGAGAAGAAGGCAAGCAGCAAAGAAGGCTCGAGGAGATCGAGCGCGAGAATGAGACCCTGCGCGAATCTCTTGCCCAGATGCGCGAGACCCTTCGCACTATCAAAGCATCCCACATGGACTTGGAGCGGAAATATCGCGCTGAGCTGACGGGATGCCGAGAGGGGATGCGCAAACGGCTGCCAACAAGAGAGGATGAAGAGGAGGAGGAAAAGCGGGAAGATGGGCAGCAGCGCATCGAGGTCGAGGCATGAAATGGAGTTGCAATAGGTTCAATCTTTTTTTGGTTTCTTTACTGATATATCTTTTCAAGTTTCTACTCTATTCCAATTTTTGTTTGTCTTTTGTTGTTTCTTCTCATTACTTTTATTTTCTTTGCTTATCCACACTTCACTCTCACTCAATTTGTAGCATTCGCAATAACTGTTAATAAGCTAAAATAGCCACGGCCGTAGTTTTAATGTAAAAAGGATTTCAAGGGTAGTTTGAATAAATTGCTTTCCCTTATTCTTTGCGGTCGGATGCGGGCTGCTTGGGTGGATGCTCTATATTAAATAAGCTTCTCAGCATTCGCCCCCCCTCCGTTGCATTAAAATAAAAAAAGGCAGTAATAAATAAAAATGCGGGATAGGGGAAATATGTACACATGATCTGAGTGAAAGAAGAGGGAACATATACGAAATAAAAAGAATAAATAAGGATAAGGGTCATCTATAGTCGAAAACGGCTCTCGTGTCCAGTATAAATAAGAGCCAAACCTACTTAACTATGAAAAAATAAACTTGAAGAAACAGCATGGGTCCCGAAAAGAGTCTCTAATGCCATCAGATGCTGGAGAGATCATTTTTATCGCCCTTTTCCTTCTCCGCTTCCTCTTGCTCGATCACCTCCTCCCTGTCTCCCGAGGAAGTGTCTTGACTTGTTTGGCCACCCACACTATCCATATTCCCCTCGGTTGCAACCACTATCTCGTCGAGTCCCTCTTCGGCTTTCTCCTCCTCCTGCTCTCCAGACTTCGTCTCCTTCCCGGCAGCCGGCCGCTTCAACTTGTGCGCGAGAACGAACCACGTCGCCAGGAAACTCATACATGCAATTGGCGTCAACACCCGCCAAATCATATGAATCCCCTGCACATAACATTCAATGGCCATGTCCCGCTGTTGGTCGGTCAAACGGCCCGGCTCATGAAGCACTTCGATCGACTGGCTGGCCAGCTTGGCTACGTCGGGAGGCAACACCGCCGGAAGACAACCCGACAGATGCGTGTTCAAAATCATGGCGCACACCGCAACTCCGATCACGCCCCCGAATACACGCGAGTAGTTACCAAGACTCGTTGAGACGGCAAGATCACGGAACGGCACGGCGCTCTGAATGGCAATCACGGCGGTGGTGAAGATGTTTCCGGCGCCGAGCCCGGCTACGACCGGGATCCCGTACAAGGCGGCCTCGCTAGAATGGGCGTCTAGTAAAAGGAAGATCCCCACTCCCACCGAGATTAGGGCCGTGCCCAAGCGAAGGAACCAACGGTAGCTCTGCGTGTAGGAAATCAAAAAGCCAATGACGGTGCCAACCGCACAAATGGCCATCTGCATAGGGATCATACGAACCCCCGACATCGTCGCACTATCGCCCCTGACACTCTACAGTAATAGAATATCCGTGGTGAGCGTCTCCATCAAAAAGTCTTGCTGCAAACAAAGTAGATCCCAACCTGGTAATACATGGGCAAGTAGTAGACCAGCGAGAAGAACGTGAGACCAAAGAAGAAATTCGAGATGTACACGCTAAGCACGGTTCGAACCCGGAACAGATGGGGAGGGAAGATTGGCTCGGGGACCACCTTGATTTCCACCCACACCAACACCGCGAAGAACACCACTGCAATCACGAGGGGGGCGATGACTTCCGCCGTCCCCCATCCCGTCTCGGACCCCGCGAGAGTCAGGGCTACCAGCAAACAAGAGGAGGCAACCACCACCAGAATAGTGCCGATGAAATCAACTCGCTTGATCTTGCTGCGGAAAGAACCGCGGGGGGCAGGCATCCGGAGGTATATGAAGATGATCAGAAATGCCACCGCGCCGAATGGAAGATTGATGTAGAAAGTCCACCGCCACGACACTTTGTCGGTCAACGCTCCACCTGAAAATAGAATCCAGCCGGTTAGTCCCTTTTTATTTTCCTAGCTCCCATTCCTCCCTCCTTGATCTATATCGAATGAAAAAGGGTTACCTAGCAATGGTCCGGCCACCGAGGAAATCGCAAAGACGGAGTTGATGAATCCTTGGTATTTACCCCGTTTATGCAGAGGCGTAATCTCGCTGATGGCAATCATCACCATCGAAAACACCCCAGAACCTCCAATTCCTTGGAGCGCGCGGAAAGCTATCAACATGGCCATATTTTGGGCGACCCCACAGAGGGCGGAGGTGATGAGGAAGAACACCACGCTCACGAGCAGCACAATTTTGCTACCGAAGATATTGGCGAACTTTCCAAAGAGCGGCTGGAAGCTATGTGATCATAGGGGTCTCGGTTAGTATTCATGAAGTAAGTGTGGGAAAGAAACAGAGGGAAGGCGCCAATGGATTAGAATGAAACCCCACCTGTTGAAACAGAGGATGTAAGAGGTCGCAATCCAGGATACAAGCTCGAGCTGGTGGAATTCCGAGGCTATCTTGGGCATGGCTGTGGACACAATGGTTGTATCCATTGCAGCGAGGAAAAGAGCAACACAGCATCTAATTTGGAATCAATCAGCCCATGTTCGGTTGGAATGACATCGAAAGGGAGGTCGATGGCCCACCCCATGACTTACCCGACGATACTGATAATCAGCTGCCGGAATGGAAGTTCCGGGATCTCATCGGCTTCATGTTCAGCCTTTTTCTTGCTGCTCTTTTCCAGGTCGACGTCTGTCACTGCGGTTTCCGTAACGGAGACGGGTGTGGTATATCCGCTTTCTGAGCGCGCTGCCTCACTCGGCCTTGTATTGGAGCCCATGAGAATGGAGGGGTGTGAATGGGAATGAACGGCGCATTCGCCGAGTGAGAAAAATAATTTATAGTTTTAAAAAATGAGTTGGAAAAAGGTTTTTGCGTACACAAAACTGTCAAAATAAACTCTTAAGTTAGATGCCCACGTTTCGTTTTTGAATAATTCCAAGTCACAAGTGATTATCGGTGCCCCTAACCCCCAGGCGTTCCATCGTCCAATATGGTCCTATCTAGAGGGAAATAGAAATCCCATACTGAGGGTATACTGCACCAGGGCCGTCAAAACAAGGCTAAACATTTTTTAATCCCTTCCTACCATGAATCATACTATATCCGCACCTCTTGTACACTATTAGTGCATTTTCTCCGTCGCAACTTCAATTAAATCCAAACAAAAACATAGGTGCAAACGATGGCTTTGTTTTTTACCGGATAATTGTTAATATTTACCGTAAAAAATGGTTTTGGTAATCGAAACAGAAATTTGAACTCTAATTATTTGTTATGTTTTTTACAGCAAGCAGTGTGGGAAAGCAACCGTCCCACTCCTTTGTTCGAGACATTTTTCAAGAGACGAGAAGAGAGAGCAGCACCATAGCCATATTGGCACACTCCCTGCTCGCTTTCTGTAGAGTCAAACTTGCTTTACACAGTTCTCAACAAGCCTCGAATTTTCCCTTTTATATGTTGTGTATCGTCTAACCATCTTGACTCATCCTCCTTGGGCTTATGCAGAGGCATGGCTTTTAAGTCGTCCCCCCCCATAAAAAATACAGGGGGTAAGGTGCTCAGCTCCTAAATAATTTTCTCAGGTTAGAGCCACCATGTTGCGGTATAATAGCCCGCTCTTTCAAGTGATTTTGTTGGGTCTGGTGTGCTGGGCTTGCCCGGGGATGTTCAACGCTCTACAAGGTATCCAAGATGGGGAGCCCTCTGAAATATATATGAGATAAAAAAAAGAAAACCCCATTGTGCTATCGATGAAAATTCACTTGAATAGGGATGGGCGGAGGCGGCCAAGTGGACCATACCGTTGTCGACAAGGCCAACACGGCGGTCTATGCCTGTTTTGCCATCGTCGGGTTTGCTTCAGGCGGCATCTGCAACCTTCTGGGGCCGAAGCTGACTCTGTTTATTGGCACTCTTGGATTCGTGCTCTACGGCGGATCGCTTCTCACCTACAACCTTCGAGGCACCAGCGCCTTTGTGATTGCTTCAGGAGCAATCCTTGGGGTGTGCGCGGGGCTGCTCTGGACGGCTCAGGGAGTCATCATGCTAAGCTATCCCGACGCAAAGTCCAAGGGCCGCTATATATCCTTGTTTTGGAGCATCTTCAACATCGGCGGGGTGGTGGGGGGGCTGATCCCGCTCTTCATCAACCTCAACCACACCACGGCCGAATCGATCAGCAACGAGACCTACATCGCCTTTATTGTTCTGATGGCCCTTGGGGCTGTCCTCTGCTTGACACTGCTTCCTCCACATAAGGTTGTGCGCGATGACGACTCACCCGTTGGTGACACGAGGCTCCCAGATTGGCGGCGCGAGCTTATTGCAACCTTAAAGCTTGTGTTGAACAAGCGGCTGCTCGTGCTTGTGCCCCTCTGTTTTTCGTCCAACTTCTACTACACCTATCACTTCAACGCGGTCAACGGCTTCTACTTCAACGTACGGACTCGCGCCCTCAATATCGTCATCTATTGGACCATGGAGATCATCACCGCGTCCCTGTTTGGCCTCGTGTTGGACGCGAAGCAATTCAGCCGGCGGACGCGTGGGCTCCTGGGGCTCTTGACCATTTGCGTCGCAATGCTTCCCACGTGGGCCGGAGCCGTCGTCTTCCAGCAGACCTATGACCGTACGCTCGAAAAACCCGCCGTCGATTGGACCGATCCGCGTTTTGCTGGAGCATTCGTCCTCTATGCCCTCTTCGGGCTGAACGATGCGCTCTGGCAGGTTTTTGCCTACTGGCTGCTCGGGGGTCTTTCGGATGATCCACAGGAGCTATCCCGTTATACCGGTTTCTACAAGAGTATCCAGAGCGCCGGCGCAGCTATAGCTTGGGCCATTGATGGAGCGGGCGTCTCTTATCGCGTGCAGGTGATTGTAAACTTTGCTTTGATACTTGCTGCACTTCCAGGCATGATCATGGTCATCTGTACCACGCCGGCCCAAAACACCTCAGCCGCCGAGCCCAGTGAAAAATGCTCGGTGGAACCCCCTCGAGTCATGAATATCACGCAACATATATCCAATGGAACTGAAAGCTCGTAATGTCTGCAATGACGGTATATCAAGAGTTTTCTAGTTTGCACCCAGTTATCATTCCTCTTCTTTTTTTCACAATCACTTTCAAATTAATATTAGTTCAATTCATTTCTCTCCAACTAGAGTGGGTTGTATCGCCGAATGGAAAATCGGCCGTGTCTTTCGTCTCATTATTTCTCATGGGAAAAAAACTCAGGAAAACAGAATGGAAAACAATCTATTAAAGAGGAAAAAAAAACAAATAAACATAAAGTCAAACAAAACAATATGATCGGACGTACATCAAATTCAAACAGATTAAAAACAAAAAGAAAATCCAAACTGACGTTCTTCAGAATCCATTATTTTTGGTTCTATTTTCACAGCTTACGAGCCAGCACGATCGAATGCTGCGCTCCTGCTGACACTCGGATGACTTTGTATCCCTCTAGGCGCTTGCCGACAATCTTCTGCGGCGTGATTTCGTCCTCCTCTTTCCCCGTTCCCAATGCCCCATTTTCACCAAAGCCCCACGAATACACCTCGCCTTCTCGGGTAAGGGCCAGTGAATGGTGCGTTCCAACGGCAATGGCATCACACGGTGGCAGTCCAGGGATTCGTGTTGGAGATGAGACAGCTTGTTTGCTTGAGCCCTCCGTGTCGTTCTCGTTGAGCTTCTGCAGCAGCTCAGTGGGAAGTCCCAGCTGCGAAGAGTCGCCGCGTCCAAAAGAGTACACCTCACCGTTGTCCAAAAGCACAACCGAGTGATGCTCACCGCCAGCCGCTTGCTTCACAACTTTACCCTCCAGCTCCCCCTTGATCTCGGTCGGATTCATCACAGCGCCTTCGGGCACCCCATCACGCTCTTCTGTCAACCCACACTGGTAAAAGTTGTTTAGTCCCCACACTAGAAGACGTCCCTCCTTCGTCACTGCAAATGAGTGATATGAACCCGATCCAATGTGAATAATGTCACGAAGCGGAAGTCTACTCACAGCATAGTGTTAGTGTACCTGATGGGTGACCCAATCACGAGCAAATAATAATAATACTTTTGCGGTGACAAATATTCTTTAATACGCCTCTCTGAAATACGGTGTCCAAACTGATTCAACTGACCATTACCCCATCCGTAGACATGGCCAGATGCGGTCAAGGCCAGTGCATGCTCCAATCCTGCTGTCACATCCACTATTTTATCCAATCCTTTAAGGAGCGTTGGCCGTTTGGCAATTTTTATATCTTTGTTGAAGCCTATATCTTTCCCTTCGCTATCCTATAGTCGAGCAGAGGGTTAACGAACGAGAAGAGCAATCTTTGACAGGGTCAATATATACCCGGAATATACCCCATGCATACACCTTGCCATCGTCTGTAAGGGCTATCGATAGATTGTCCGCAGCAGCAATCTTGACGATCTTAACACCGTCGAGCCCTTCAACCGGGTCAGGAAGAAATTCGTCGCCATCGCGACCCAACACACATTTGTCATTGCAACCCCATGAGATAATCTATCGAGAAAAAAAAAATAAAAACAATTTAGCAAAGAATAGTCAGATTATGCCAAAAAATAGTCTCAATTTGCTATGTTAAACACCTTGCCATCTTTAGTCAATACTAAACTGTGTAATCCTCCAGCCACAATGTCCACTCCTGTCACATCCTTCACGGGGAATGCCGCCTTCACTTCAAGGCGCTCGTCTCCTAACCCAAGTTGGCCGCAATCACCATTCCCGAACACAAAAATGGTCCCTTCATCAGCGGGGAGTTTGGGAGAAGGGTTGAGGGCTGGCTTGGCGGCGGGGGGTGCGGCAACGCGCGCACGTTTAGCTTTGGGAGGCGCGGCGGCGTCATTGTTATTGACGCGTTTTCGTCCATCGACGCGAGCAATCTTTTCACTCCGATCAGTAGCCGTTGTTTTCTTGGTGACTTTTGGGCCGGACGATTTTTTTTGGATAGAGGCAGGTGCGGGACCGTTGGATTTTTTCTTTGCTGCCATATTTAAATCAAAACTAGATGGATCGAAAACAGGAGAGGGAAGTGATACGAAGCAAGATCAAGGCAAAATGAAGTGGGCTCGACTGAGAAACCGAGGTGGCATCAATATTCGTGACTGTGATTCGTAATTCGAGGTACTTCTTGTAAAATGGTTTCCTATAGTATATTGGAGTAGCGGTCAGAGAGACAGTCATTAAAGTTGTGCGTATACCACCAGGCCGACACGAGGTTTGAAGCCAACATTACTAGTCTGGGCATTCACTTCAAGATCACACCCGATGATGAGTCGTTGCCCCACCATGCTCCGCCGCTTGTCCGATCTCCCACTTCATCCTCCACGATTCCCGAGCTCTCTCCCCATTGATCCCGCCACTCCAGACCCACACAATTTACCACCCCAAGAAACCCTTCATCAGAACCGTGCCGTACCCGGTTGCGCAAGCTATGTTCACCCGACACCCCAGCCCTCTCCCGAACTCATCGCCGTCTCACCTGCTGCGGTCCAGCTACTTGAACTTGACCCAGCGGAAGTCGAGAAAAGAGAGTTCCTGGAGATAGTGGCCGGGAACAGAGTATTAGAGGGGACCACCCCATGGGCGCAGAACTATGGTGGCCATCAGTTTGGCGTCTGGGCGGGTCAGTTAGGAGATGGCCGTGCCATTTCTTTATTCGAGACCAAGACTTCCAGTGGCGAAATCTATGAGCTTCAGCTGAAAGGGGCTGGAAAAACCCCTTACTCCCGCTGGTTCACGGATGGATGGGCGGTCCTACGCTCCTCTATCAGAGAGTTTCTTGGCTCGGAATACCTTGCGGCACTGAAAGTTCCGACGACTCGTGCCCTGTCGTTGGTGAAAACTTCTCGGGTAGTGAAGCGCGAAAGAAATGAGCCCGGCGCTGTCGTTTGTCGGATTGGACCATCGTTCGTTCGATTTGGCACCTTTGAAATATTCCATCAACGAGGCGACCGAGACACCCTTCGTCAACTCGCAGAATTCACATGCCGTGAGCTCTTTTCCATTTCCGAGCATGAGAAGCAACAGCAACACGATACAATCGTCCCCGCGGCCGACCAAGAGACAGGAAAGCCTGTAGCAGATAGCAAGGAGGGGAACGGCAATAGATTTTGGCAAATGTTCCGAGAAAGTGCCTACCGCACCGCCCGAATGGTCGCCCGATGGCAGGCTACCGGATTTTGCCATGGCGTACTCAACACAGATAATATGCATGTCCTGGGGGTTACGCTCGATTACGGGCCATTTGCGTTTATGGAGGCTTTTGATCCCAAATTCATTTGCAATCATTCCGACGACGGGGTAGATTTCGTGTGCGACTCTGCTCAACTGCCAATTCCATTGATTAACCTCCATTGCCTCTTGCTTTCTACTCGTTTTAGGGAAGATATTCGTACGAGGCTCAGCCCCAGATCTGCGCATGGAATCTGTTCAAGTTTGGCACAACCTTAGCAGAGCTGATTGGTGCTGGAAATATGGTTGATTCCCCCTCGCAGCCCTCCGATGAGCAACTCAAAATCTACCGAGAAAAAGGAAAGAGCTCTGTTGTCCAATTTTTGAACGACGAATTTGGAAACGCATTTCTTCGGGAATACACAACCTTCATGCGAGAGAAGCTGGGTTTCAGCGAGCAACTGGAAGATGATTTGTCCAGAGTGATTGAGCCGTTGCTCTCGGTCTTATATCGTCACGATCTCGACTACCACCGTTTTTTCCGCTCACTCTCCTCTTTCGATGCAACTGGGGAAGAGGACATCCCGCAAGACGGAGAGGTTGTCACGAGGTTGATCGGAGGGTGTTCTCCGACAGGATTCGGGTTCGAGGACCAACGCGTCCAATCCCAGAAAGACTCAGTCTTACGTCGCGACGTGGCCAACTGGCTCGAGCTTTATCGAGCCCGTCTGCAAGTCGAAGGTCAGTTTGCGGCTCGTGAGCAGAAGGGGCTTCGTGCCAGTGGGATGAACAAAGCCAATCCCAGCTTTGTTCTGCGAAACTGGGTCGCCCAGGAGGTCATTGACGCAGCAGAGCAAGGTGATTACGCGCCGTTGAAGGTGTGTCTTGAAATGTGCCTTGAGCCTTTCAAGGAGCCTGATGAATACCCGGATGGTGGAAGGCGATTTTTGGAGAAGACACCCCGGTGGGGGCAGGGTCTTATTTGTTCTTGTAGTTCATGAACTTGTATTTATTTTTCAGTTGATAAACTTAGTAAAATTATATATATAGCGGTGCAATGGAAGGTATTAAATGCACATTATATTTAAAGATAAGCAAAAAAAACCCGAGAAAGAAGATATAAACACGAAAGATAAATTAAACAACAATATAAGTAAATCGGGTATCTAAGAGGGGTGAAATTAAAAAGATCATTTCATATCATTGGCAAACCAGCAGAAAGACAAGAAGAAAAAAAAGTTCATCTATTCATAGAGATCTTCATCTATGCTTTCCTTCACTTGATAGAAAATGCTCATTCCCTTCATCTATGGAAAAATCAGCCAATTAATAAAAAGAAAAGAAACAAAAATAAGACAGAAACGTTCTTGCTATTGCACTTACCACATGATCTGATACATGGCAGTGGAACATCCACTCGCCGAGATTGTCTGGAATCATATCCACGGTGCGGAAGGACGCGGGGAACACGTCGACTACATCCATGCGATGACCTGCCATCGAGACGGAGGAGCCGTGCCAATGCGCCGTATGCATGTCAAAAGTGCTACCTAACGAGAAGACATACCACCGCACGCGGCTATTCATATGCAGCGGAAGTTCGTCTAAGTTGTTGAACATGAACCCATTAATGTTCTCCATGAAATTCGACGCGCGGAACTCGGGGTTGGAAATGTCGACGCCCTTGGGGTCGGTGGTATATTTGGCAATGTTGTCGGCCAGATAGGGAGAGCGATTTTCGTCGGTCACTAGAAGAGCTGTGACCACCTCCTGGTCAATGAATCCAGACGGGAGCCCGTCCGCATCCAACATACCACGCCGGTAGATGATGATCGGCCCGAGCAAGCCCGCGAAAATGTCCGCCGGATCCTCCACATGTGAATGGTATGCGTGCAGCATCGAGCTGGCATCCTCCGTCCCAGGCCCGCTACGCTCCGGCACATCCCACACATATATGTGAGTTTCTCCCGGCGGAACGCGAGCACCCTTCTGATTCAGCGTGTTAGAATAGTATGCACCCTCCGACATGGGAGAGTACTTCACACCGTGCGGATGAATAGAATAGTGGCGTGATGCCATATTTTTGAAATGGATTCTTATTTTGTCTCCGACCTCTGCTCGCACAATGGGACCAAGTAGGCCCAGGTGATGTTCGTGAGGAGCCCGTGTTGCAAAGGTCGGATCGGTATACGCACGGTACACCGCCTTCTTGTAACGACTGCCGATGCGCTGTGGACCAGAGATAGTGAATGTGCGAGCAACAGTATCATTCAGTTCTCCACCGTGAAATCGATCATAACGCATCGGTGTATAATCCCACTCGATTTCCTCAGCCGCAATGTAGTAATCGCGCACGAGCCCTGAGAGCGGATAGCCAGCACCTCCAGAACCATCACCTTTGGCAAGCTCAGAGACGGACTGGCGCTTGCTGAGAACTGGACTAGGATCCTTGAGATGCAGAGGCCTGCAGAATGCCATCGTGGAAAAGAGTGCTGTCAGAGCACAACTTAGATATATTCGCATTCTGAATTCCAGAGATAGTAACTCAATATACTACAATTGAAGAAAGGTGAAAAGAGAGGAGAGACGCGGAATGAGTAATCAGTAAAACAAAGGATGCTTTGATCTGATGCAACCTAAATACAGAACTCTTAAGATGAACCGTTTAGTCCACTTGTTAACCTCTTCTATAATAATCTGAAACCTTTCGAAGCACAAACATTGGGCTCCACTTAGCCACTTTTCTCCTAAGTCGGATCTTAAATTTTAGACATGGCTGATGAAGCAAATTTACAAATGGGAGAATCTACAAAGAAACAGACAGGATCGTTAAAATTATGAAGTTTAATTGTTAAGACTATTTAGTTATAAATCTTGGGTATTATAGCAGACTTTTGAGAGCTAATAATACTGCGATTGCTCATCTTAGTGTACTCATTCTTAGTGTAATAGATCCATAATCGCTTGTAGTTGTATTCCAAAAATCGCGCTCAAAACTTTCCTTCCATTTAATAGTTTTTTCATCATTTACCAAACTACCCTAAAATTTACCTTGATATTTACTTTATTCAGAATTAATATATACCCTATACCTATCATAATATTTGCAATAATATCTACCTAAAATTTCGCAGCTAAAACCTACAATTTAGCTAGAGTTTGCTAATGGCATTTTTTTGCCACACCTGACCCTGCTATTCCTTATTTAAATTGAATAGAGAGTTTTGCAACAGCGTTTGAAGCGGGAGGAAATCTCGAACAGGGAAAGGATTAGCTCGTCAGTATATTGAACCTAATTTCTTAAAGGCTATCAACCGTTGCTCCCAAACCTCTATCATATGCCAAGAATTCCGCCCACATAGCAGTTTCTGGTATATGAATATTACGTACACAAACCGGAGTAATGGTAACAAAGAAATCCACAGAAAACAGTCAAGAGAGCGGGGTAGAAATCCCGGATTAAACCAAACTCTCTTGGGTACAAGAATGGAAATAAAATTTTTCGACTTCTTTGACCCCCTCCTTCCTCCTCTGCATCCCTCTTTCAAACCCTATTCACTAATCCCATTAAACTGTACAATCAAACCGTCTACACAATTTCTCTATATTCAACACCCGTTCATATGATGCAATCCTTGACATGTGCCTTTAGTCCCTGTGGTTTCCTTTCCTCTTCCTTGTGTACCGGAGGCCACTTTGTCACCGCCTTATCCTTCATTGTAAGGATTTTCTGGTTGATTTTAGCTTTCTCGTGCAGGAGCAAGAGTAATTTTGGTGGGTTTTATGCATGAATATTAAAATTTATTTTCTATTGCTACCACTAAAGATTATTACGCTATTTCAATAGGTTTTTAAATATTTTGCTGTCTACACGCTTCCGACTTTAATATGAACCGATTAGAGCCACTGTAATACTCAAGGACTCTATAGGAGAATCATAGCTCGAAAATTTTTTTATTTGCTATTATCCAACAATTACCAAAGAGAAATGCATGTATAGGCCATTTGTCATCTTGCATTGAACTAGCTTAATTAAATCACTAAACAGGAAATCACTCATTAATGCAGATATACTGTAAATATGCTACAATTTGGTGAAAAGTCTTATAGATTGTGTTAAATAGTGTGTTTTCTCCAGATATTTTGATACATCAACTTTAATGTCAATAACGCATTGAATAGGACCCAAAGACGAGCTTGTTGGCGTTGTTAGCGCCCTAAGCGGAGGCAACCATTACTACAGGAACGGCGTTGAATATGACCCCATCCTTGACAAAATTGCTGCCCTCTGCTCTGACCTTGTTAAACGTGTTGGGGCTGACAACATTCTTCGCGATCCCAACAACATTGTTCGTGGGATTAATGCCAAGAACATTGTTCGTGAGATTGGCGGCGACATTAATGAAACCAATTTACGCGTTGTTGGCGTCTGTTATTGCATCGCTGTTGTTGAAAATCTTAAAAAAATTTTGCGACCCCAACAACCCTGACAACCGCGCCAACAACCTTGGTTAGTATCGCTATATTCTACCCTTTTGATACACACTGAAGCACTCAAACAAAAGCGAGCTCAGACATAAGTTTTTTTTTACTCACTATTCAACTTTAATTTGATCATATTTTTTCTTTTCGTGCCATGTCCTTAACATGTGCTTCTTTATACATAGAAAAATAAATATATCAAAAATTATAATATATAATATCCATTGATCTATTGATTTTTAATTTATAAATGTAGTAATAAACAAAAAATTAATTACAGACGGTATCTACTATCCTTGCTTCCTAGCTTCGAGAAGTCTTATGAATCTGTGCTGTGTTTGCAGAGTGTAGTGGGTGGGTGTCCAGTTTCATTCCCCTAGGGTTCTCGCCCTTAGGGAATTAGCCCTTTACAGGTTCGACGAATGCTCTTCAAGCATCCTGCTCAAGGTTCTTTCTCTGGAAGATGTTTCATTGTAGCGATATCCCTATGGGGAAATTATCTATCTCACCGCGGCGATAGAACTGTTCGAATATATCGCCGAGGTCCAGTTAGTTGCTTTTAATATTGTTCAAGTGGCATGCCTCGTAAAAAGGCGTAGGACGATATGGTGGTTCTGGTTAAGTGAGCTGCTGCTAAGATAATGTCCTAGCACGACTAACATAAACTACATACTCGCATTATTTTCGTATTCAGGATGCAAAACTATCAAAAATGGCAATCGAGCTAATTTATTTTGAACAATCTATGATATATATTGCAGTAGTGATATGGTGATTACATTTAAATTAGAGATAAATTGGAGTAATGGTATTATTAAAGGATGCCGTGCCGATGGATAACGATGCAGTATGTCACGCTTTTGACTCTTACATTAGAACATATTTGCCACCTGATTCCACACATGGTTGTAAGCCGTGGCCGACACTTGGTCGAAGTACAGGCGCTCGTCTCCGGATGTGAAGGTATATTCGACCATGTCAGATCCCGAATCCGTGAAGAAAGCGCGACGGATTGTATAAGACAAGTAGGATCGGGTGGGGAGTGGGCGGAAGTTTCTGAAGAGATCAGCGTTTTCTGAGTTCTTGAGAATATCCACCTCTGGGTGATGGAGGACCGAAGTGGGAAAGTCTTTATAGTCTGTGCGGATACAAGAAAATCACGGTTTAGGATAGGTAAGAGTAAAAATGGTGAAATTGTCACTTACCAACCACTATGATTCATTGAGACATGAGGAGCAAATGAGAAAAGATTAGCACGAGCGAACAAGAGATGAAATGAAAATAGCATCGATAATAGGGCTTGTGGTCTCACCTTCGTTTCCGGGGTAAGAGTAGTAGGTCATGGGGGTATCAGGAAAACCACCAAGAGTCACGATTTTCACCTTCTTTTCACGCTGCAACACTATATTCATAAAGCATTGTTAAACAAGGTCTCTATTGACATAATTCCCAGACCACTACTTACAAACTGGAAGATACACGCAAGCAGAGCCACTGCAGATAAGTACAAGTTGTTAGTATTTCTTCCTTATATGGCCTTTTCTAACATATAATTACCAGTCTCCTTGTGAAATGACTCGAATATTTTCGCCGCCCCAGGAGTGCTTAGGGAAGTTTTTGATTATATCCGCATGCCGGGTCCACATAGGTGCACAATCGGTGCGATATCGATCTGTGTAGTTGGCCGTACTGCCCCCATAGGAGTATTCTCGGAAAGGTCGCTCCAACCAGGTGGTGTTGGTCCAGGTGGTGTTGGTCCAGGTGGTGTTGGTCCAGGTGTTTTCGTCCGCAAACAAGACATCTGCATTCAGAGATCAGCTATCATGTACGACACATTGGAAATATGCTTACAACTTACTTGCTCCCCACACCCAGGGTAATCCTTGTCTTCTAAATTCTTGGGCAAGTCGGATAGCCTTAGGAGAAGCCAGGTTCTCAGAAGGATATTGAGATAGTCTGCTAGGATATTGAGTCTCATTGAGCAGATTGGCCAAGATCATCTCCGCCAAGCAACCCTGTCCACCTATGTGTATTGCAAAAATAAATAGAGAGAGGGAGTCGGAGTCAATGATACTGCATAAAGTAAATTGACTCGGTAGAATATGGAACCCAACTTACCTCCGTTGTGAGATACATCGATAATGAGATTTTGAACGGACCTTTCCTTGAATGCAGTTAAGCCTTTCACAATATTCTCAAGGAATCCACGCTCATTCGCTGCGGCATTCTCGTGCCAGACAGAATCGGTGCTATTATGGGGGTACACACTCGAATATATGAATACGCCCGTTTTAGGTCTACCTTGGGGTTGTGGGAGGATCACAAATGCTGTCTTTCCATCAGCCGCAACCACCTCCACACCCATTTTTTCCGAATCCAGAGCGGGCTGCTCCACAAGCTGAACATCGGGAGAGGGACTAGCATAGGCGCTATCTTTAACGTCGAATGTGGGCATGCAAGCTTGTTTCCAGTACTCTAAATTGGTCAAATTGGTAAAGTAGCTATTAGAGGTGATTTGAAACCCATCTCTTTGATGCCATAAACCTTACCATCCGAGTTAGTCCAGTTGCCGGAAATACGCCGAGAAAACCATGGCATGTTAATTTCGAATTCAGAGCCAGGTTCAGAGGGAGTCTCGCACTTCAGAGTATAGCTGACATGAGAGGATTCTGGCAACACGGTTCTCATGGCAAAATCTCCTGAGAACACCCTAAATTGGAATTTATTGCCACCCAAATGTTCGTAATGGGACATGCTAGCGAGCGAGTGGGTAAAGCCGACAGAGGGGTCTTTGAGGCCAGGCACGTTTACCGCAGACCATTTGCGAAGATAGGCAAGGGCCTCCTCCCCATTGATTCGAGCCACCGAGCATCCTGTAAAATTGCGCTTTTCGAGACTAGGATGAGTCTGAGTGCTGGCCAGCATCCCAAGCACTTTGATCTGCTGATGACCACTCGAGTCCACCGGCGCATAAAGGAGCAGCGGCTGGTGGAAAACATAGCGATTACAATAGCACCTACATGATTCAATGTGTAAACACCATCCAATCTACAAGTTAAATGACGGCGGAATTTACCGATTACAGTATCTGAGATGCCCATCGCGCCCTTTGCCAATCACTTTAGACAGGTCAGTGTGGAAATCCAAATCCTTCGTGTACTGCTTGTTGCGCAACGCGTTAATTTCTTCTACTAAATCTACGGGGGTTTGGTTAAATCTCGAATCGGGAGGCGCCTTCACAACATCGCGGTATACATAGAGCGAATCCATGACATCGGCTACTGTATCTAGAGTCTGAGTGGCGATTGTGTTATTGAATGGGAATATTTCGTAGCAGCTTTTAACTGCCTGCCAAGTGTCTGCTACCCAAACTAGAAATTGTACAAAGGAAAGATGAAGTGTCAGGGAACAGAGCAAATTGGGTGCAATGGTATAGAGATGCTGGAGGTATACCGTTGTCGGGCCAATGAGACAACTTGGCACATGGGTCCTCCTGAATAGGAGCCGATAATATCGCGGGGATGAAACATAAAATGCAAGGCACAACCGTCCGCATCCTAAGATGTGTTTAATAGATATAAAATCTCGAGTGAACCTCTGCCCTTATTACATTTCCCTATATATATAGAGGCTGGGATTTTGTTTTGTGCTTGCATTGCCACTTTCATGCTCGATAGAACATCGGCCTTGTGCGATTGCACATCCATTTTGGGGAGGCGCAATTCTATCATCTCCTCTTTTGGGGGGCGGGTTGTCACACCTAATTCTAGAAGATACGGGCCATGTGCTTAAATGGAATATAACTTACGCACAATTCTCATAATATTCCAAATTAAGAAACTTGTTAACTGACGCGGTGTTAACCACTGCTCGATTTGACGCCCTCATTGGCTGCAATCACTCTGCGTATAGAACTATTAAGAGATGGACCAACAGGGAATACAAAATTCCAATTGAGCCCAACTTAGCATAATCAGCATCAGCTTGAATAGGCCTAATCGGGGCATCGAAGGAAAGAAGCATCCAAATTTCGAATTCTTGCCCGGCTCCATTCCGATCCTCAGCTTTCTTTGAAATAATCAGCCGACTCTCCAAGCTGAAATGCACGCCTATACTATCGCCCAATGAATACAACCGTTCTCGAGCTCCTGTTAATAAGCCAAAGCTCTACAACTCTGTCATTGTAGCCCAATTCGCCCGCCCTTTCTTATCTCATCTGCGTGAAAAGGGCGACCTCCAATAAAAACAAATAGCGGCAAAATCAAAATAATCAAGGATCAACCATGACATAATCAAATACTGAGGATATATTGAAGCTAGTGTTAACTATTCTGGGCAATTTTAGTGTTAACATTCTTGGCAAAGGTAAAATATAAGTTATAACGAAAAATTTCGCAAGACCACTGGGGAGAGCGAAGGGAGTATTTACATTAGGAGAGAAATAGTGGGGGGAGGGTTAGACCCCGTATGGATATAAGTTGATGTATGTATATACATAAATCACCATTCCATATAATTCTGCTTACCACACGAAATCCTCTTTCGATTTTATGCAATCCAAAGAAAAAAAATACCCGGCTACCAGCTCTGGTTTATATGGAAATTTAGGAAAATTTCTCCCTTAACGATGGATAATTACAGAGGTTGGTTTTGTTTGCTTAATCCCCGCACAATGCTCTAAATACCCCGCCAGCTCGTCTTCCTCGATGCTTTGTCGCTTGTTCCACACAAACAATGGGGAAAACCCTCAAGGCTAAGTTTCAATCCACTATCAAGTTCTTCAAAGTTGCAAAATATACCAAGCGTCGTGCCCATCACAACCCGCCCTCGAATCTGTCTACGTGGATTGGGCCAACGATGAGGCAGAATAAAGTGGCCTCCGTCATTCGAAGTAGTGAGGTCTACAACGCGATTCCAAGCTACTAGTATGCTACCTGTTTCTTGCATTATTGCTGCATTTATGTCTGCAGTGGGCGCGTATAGATAAACGCGTGCAGTTTTTAATTTCTGCCTTAGCCTCTAGGTTATCCAGCTCTATCGATCTCACAACCAGTTACGAGGTGAACATGTGGTAACTTTAGAGCTTTCATGGGATAGATTCTGCCAAAGTGTGGACTTATCCTTACTCTCTGGAGCTATAGTGTTGTAATATAAAAAATTTGATTTCGAAAATAAACGCGTCATATCTTCTGATGAAGCGGAAGAGATGCTCATTCCACGTTAGGAATCCTTTAAATTGAATCAAATTACTATGCAATTACAGTGTGAATAGTTAAAATAAAAATATAGAAAGAAGGAGAGGGGAGGGGGAGGGGGATAGGATGGGATGGGGAAGGGAAAGTAGTGAGATTGGATCTCCTCTTAAGGAAATGTGTTATAACTCAATGGCTAGCATGCCTCCACGTTTGTCTTTGGAGCAGTCGGCATAGTAGAACCCTTCGCGCTCCAACCACTCTTCCACAGCGGGCAACAGTCTGGCTCGCCCCCCGCTTGAATGGTGCCCAGTGCCTGTCACCACATAGAGAATACCCTTATGCTTTTCCTTCAGGACCAACTCTGTAACCCTCTCCTCCAACACTTCAATGGCCTCTGAGACATGCAGCCCATGCAGGTCCAAAAACACCCGTTCTGAATTCCGCTGCTCGAAGATCATGCGCGAGGCTCTGCGATGGGCCTCCTTCATATCTTGATTCGCACGGTGGCCTTCAAGCGAGAGGGCGCGTGCCTTGGCGCCGTCGCCGCGTTGATATGCCGCGGCAGCCTGCTCAAAATAGCGGTTGCGGAGACGGGCGAATCGCCTAGCTTCGCCCCGGGCGTCCTGGTAGGCGTGGGACACCGCCGTCCCCGTTTCTAACCAGGGGAGCTCCTCTGGTGTGAGAGCGAGCTGCTTCAAAGTACGACGTTTGCTTGAAGGGATACGGCGCGCAAGTCCTTCAGAAGGTTTGCCCGCAGTAGGTGATTTCTTAGCAACGTTGGCAAATGGAACCGAGGGCGGAATGGGGCGGAACAGCTCCTCGAGACGGATGGGGGGGCGTTTAGGCGATTTGGACTTGGTGGGTGAGGCAAGGGATGGGAATTCTTCTTCGAGTATCTTGGTGACATTCTTATTGTCTTTATTTGTATCATTCAGGTATACTGCCGAGAGGCGATCGGCCACACTTGATACGTCGACATCGTGTCTGAACTGGCAGTCGTCCCCCTTCAAGCATGTATCGCGCAGCCTTGAAATTAATGGTAAGAGAGGTTGAGCATGCGAATGTTGGAATCCAGGGTAGAGAAAAGGAGGGAAAAGCTCACCAGAACTTGCACACCTGCGCATCAAAGTCATGTCGAAACATGCAATCCTTCCTATAGCAACCGCCTTCCAGGAAATGCCTGCATACTTGCGGACGTTTCTCGATCCTCTCCACTTCGTCTTTGGGTCGCTCCTCCACCGGCAAATATAAGAGGGCGCTTAGAGTTTTCTCAAGATCGTATCCATTCGTTTCAAATGCCGCCTCGAGATCTTGAAGTGAATGGTCCACAAAAACGGATTGCAACATGTCCAGAGGCGTCATCGTGTCTTCGTAGACGGTATATATGGCTTGGTCATCTTCGAATGGGGCGGTGGTAGAAAACGGGTTGAACGGATCCAGCTCAGGATCTATCCTTGCTGAATGATTTGGGAGAGCGGGGGAGGGCGGATCGGCGAACTTGGGAACGAACGCCTTAGCCATCGGGTTCAGTTTGGCAAGATCCTTTGACATGGCTGCCAATGGTAAGCTGCTCCAACTGTGAGTAAGCTTGGATTAAGGTGTATTAATGTTTATGGCTAGAAAAAAAAACGAAATGAAATAACTACAATATTATTATTAAATAATTGGACTGAATAACTATTCATGACAATACGTTATAAAAATCCCCCACTAAGTAGATCCTGAACCAAGCCATACTATTAAACTACGGATTTAATTTTGAAATAAAGCTCGAAATTTCAGTGTTCACGAGTTTATATCCAAAATTTCCTCTATATTCTTATATTTGTTTGAGAATTGTATGTAGTATGCGGCTCTATTGCGTGATCAAACCTGGAAACAGCTTTTCTGACCTTTTTAGCATCAATATTGATGAATCCGATAACATCTTCGAGCTTAGGGAGAAGAGAACTATTGAAAAGAACCTATTAAGAAACTATGATTCACCTGAAATAATCCTGTGGAAGATCGATGTACCTTGTGAATATTTTCGGAGATCCTATGAAAACAAGGAAAATATAAGCAAACAAAAACTCTCGCTTCTAGCTGAAATCTGCCAATATTTCCCAGGACCAAGAAAGAAACATATACATGTGTTAGCTGAATTACCCAAAGGTATACCAATATATATATATATTTTTATTATTTCTATAGGCCTGGTTAGCTTCTTTTCGACTTATCCTTAGTGCTTAAGCCATTGGTTTTTGAATCCCTCTATATTGTACTAATTAGTTGACATGCTAAATCCACCCAGACTTGAAATACAGGAGGCTTTTCCTAACGGTACTCGTTAATAGTTAATTAATCATCAGGGTTTTATTCTATTGAATTTTTCATACTTTCCTTTATTAGGCTTACCATATATGCCACCAAATCCTTTTCTTCTTCACTAGCGGGCGAAATAGGTATATCAACTCGAACTTTCATTGCATAACATCTTGCCTTTCGAGTTATTAGATCAATATGCGCACTTTTGCAAAGGCGAAATCGACAAAACAACTATGCCGCTTTATTGTTTTCTCGATGGAGCCGGCACAGGAAAATCTCGAAATGCCACCGAATTTCACAAGACGCTACCAACATGTTTACCAGCAGAGGCATTGGAGCTGAAAAATAGGCCTGAAAATGCTTGGGTATTTCACATCAGTTTGGAAAATGGCACCAGCTACAACGATGGGATAGAAAGAAATGCATATCGTGTCATCGGTTCATGAATGTTGCTTCAACTTCTCCCCGAGGAGCATTTGGCGGATATAACTTCGACTTATGCGCCACCTAGTCCTGAAGAAGTTATCCAACTGAATGCTCGGCATGAGAACCGAGAATGGAAGAACGTGACGACAGAATATTTAAATGTTCAATTACAAACAAGAATCTGTACATGGCAAACAAGCTTAGCAAAACAAATACCATAGCATTGTGCCAAATATACATTGATAGTTTAAACGAAACCTTTTCTTGATAATACCTCTCTCAACAAGACATTTCGTTTTTCTTTGCCCAAAATACGAGTCTTTCTATCATTGTTCCTACTATAAGTAAGTGCCCTATGTAAAGTAAGAAAAAGCCGAAATCCCAACTAGTATAGTCGTCTACATCCGCATCCTCAAGTTGAATCAAATGCAACACGATAAGAATTTCTAAAGCCTCTCTTTCCGAGAGTGATGCCATGACCATGGATTAATACATGTCAAATCGTTTTGAAAATTTACTGCGAACAAAAAGCAATACGGAAATACGCCAATACAAGAGTAAATGACTCTCGAGATGGGAAAAATTAACGATACATGATTGGTTGAGGTTTTGTAATCGCCAAGAGCACTTTAAATAAGCGTAAATTAGTTCATTATGCTGCTCGAATTTAGAAAATATCTCCCTTGCCTCGTAGTTTTGTAGTCAAACTACGGTTTGGACCTTTTTATTGAGAGTTTCAGTTCAACTTCGAATGCCATCATCGGTTAAAAGAATACTCTATGCATCAACGCGCAAAAAATAACTCAATGATCTTATAGTATGTAAAGATTGTATATACAACAAATCAATAATGCAACGAAAAAAGATTTTCTGCTCTCCTCTTTGTTTCACACGGTGGTGCCTCCTATTATCCCTTAGTGCCTCCAGAAAACCGCTGGCATCAACATCCATCGGATACAGTCGGTGATCAATAACGATTTTGGGTTCTAGTACGGAGGCTGGTAAAGGCAAAGTCCTTTGACCAATCTCAATGAGATAAGTAGAGAATTTTCTAGTAACGGCAGCTTATGATACTACCGAGAGCAATACCATACACAATCCTATAGTTACTCCAGTCACCACGAGCAACGCCTACGCCGCATCCAGACCGAGGTAAACAACGCCATCAAGCCCGTAGGCACCAGTGCCTCGGCGGTATTCACAAGTTCTATTGCGGGAAACCTCTCCCCTCTGAGGGCAGTCTACAAGTAGAGTCGCAAGAAAACCAAGCTGAGCGCGGCTCCAGCTACAATGTTCATACTCTGTCCAACAAATGTTGGCAATGTTTGGAGAGCACGCCCAATATGATCCTCCTCTCACACAAAAATATGCTAAGGAAAACTCGAGGAGAATCTGCCGTCCATCGTCGGCCAAACCTGCCAGCCGATGAGTGCAACATCACCCGACACCAGCAAGTAAAGGATCCCGGAGCCTTCATTATTAAATATAAACATGGATACCACGAGGAAGGCGAACCGGAGAAGGCCCCTTTATTGTTTAAGTGGATCCTATCTGAAAACAGGACAGGTTCATTTTCCATCCCCTTAGCCTTTCATACATTAACTTTATTTTAATTTAACATTTTGTGTCTATTATGCATGTGTTATATGTTTTCCCAGGTGTTTCCATAAAACGACGGCAATGATGATAGAGGTTTATTTTAAAATCTCTGATATTCGACACTGAAAAACGCGAAATGGGCCGCCTTTGTCTTCTATTAGAAAAACTGAAAAATGTCTATATCCAAGCCCACTGCGTTCAGATGGTCCATCGCATTCAACTTGTAGAGTGGCACGCCTCGACTGCAAAATTTGTCCTCTGCCTCGTTGCAAGTGTAGGTACCGTTCTTGTCTCCACTTGTCCAAACTTCATGGCCTCTAGCCTACCAATCAAAGCATATCGATTAGTCTAACCATCTTCTTGGACCACTAAAGAAGCAAGCCAAAGCAGCCCCATTCTTCCTGGGATTTACCCTAAAGCCTAACGCGTGAGGCATAAGATGCACCTCGAAATCATAGCGGTAGACGTACCGCTTGGTGGTAAGGTTCATCTGCTCCAGGTACTGAACAAATTTTTGGTTCCCAATACGCATCTCTCCAAATGTAACAAGCACGATCTGGTCGGAGGGGATGTTGGTTTTGGTCACCAGCTCGGCCGCCATCAGGATGGCAAATGCAGCGCCCAGACTATGGCCAATGACTTCCACCTTATAGTCCGGGTGCGCTTCAAAGACGGTCTGGATATACTCCAAGGTATTCGCTTGCAACCGCATAAAGGCTTCGTACACCTTTTTGAGGACGCGGGCCCCGGACACAAAGTCCGGGTTATACGCGACGGTATGATAGCCATGCTTTATTTTCTTGGCAATGGGCGAGACCGCACCTCGATAGGATAGCACAAAAGCGCACCGCGCATCGTCTCTTGCAATATACATGTAAGTATCGTCGTGTGGGGCTCGGGCGGTGGCCAGGACGGTGACCTGTGGGAATTCGTCACTGTAGACGGCGCATTGAAGCTCACCTGGCTTGAAGGGACATTGGGCCATCGCTGCAAGTTTGGCGTATTGTTTCAACCCGTAGAGCTGCATGTCGTTGAGCCTATAGTGATCGGGATATCTAGGAATGGAACATAGGCTGTCGTAGAGAGGGTTGCGGCATTCCGTCCCTCCGTAGACGCGGATGAATAAGTAGGAGAGAAAGCATAGACCTATCCATCCCCATTGAACCATTGGTTGGTGGGGAAAGAGCTGCAAACCGCCAAAACGGATTCCCAATTTTTAAAGACTTTGGGCAAAATTAGAAGGTCCTAGTAGAGCATAGATAGTAATAAATAGAGTGTAATGGGTCGGAACTTTTTTTAATTAATTTCCAAGTTGGGCATCGATTTGAACAACCAAATAAATTAAGCTAACAACAATGACCATTCATTCTTTACAGGGATTCTAATCAAATAGACTCGCCAGGGTATATCTAGATGGATTAGGCTTGTTTAATTTTCATCCCCCCCCCCCCTGGAGTCAGGATGGAACACAGTCGCTTATTTGGTCAACTCTGTGGTCACCATGTTATGTACTACAAGAGTTAAAACTAGAAAAGCAGGATGAACAATATGCCCATATTACTCCCCCCCATGAAATACTTACTATTGGCCAACTTGTGATGCCTCTCGAAGCAGGAGCAGGCAACATTACTCTTATCAATTTAAGTCGAATGAAGCTGGAACTTGAGGGAAAGAGCATGCTCACTTGGAGACTCACCCGCTATTATCCCCCCTCTCTTCTCTCCTTCTAACCTTCCCCAAAGGAATTATGAACTCTTCCAAATCTAGTTTGCTAGGTCGTTTTGATCAGCAAAAGGAGTGGCTCCTCAATCCTTTATTTGTCCTCCCTCTTTTAGCTTTTTGCGTTTGGTTCAACGTCGGAAACGTGAGTGTTTGTGCCATCCCGCTTGACTTGCATTGCACCAAAGTAAGACGACAGTTCAACAGGAGCCGAGACATGTGTTAGCCTTTTGAAATGCAAGTGGGCACAAAAGAAGCGTCCTCTATCTGTGTTAAGACACTGTTTGTTTTATAGACCCTTTTAAAATTCAATTTTTAAAAAAAAGTCATCAAGTGAGAACAAAATCAAAGCAAATCATTTAAGAAAAGAATAATACAGTCCGAGTGGGGAACATTTAGAAAAAAAAAAAAAATAAGAATCCTGTCCCTCTCGATTAAAAAAAAAGGTAAACACAAAATAAACAATCCCACCATGGCAAGAAATAGTTTGAGCATCCGCCAGCGTTAAATTCCACCTGCAGCCGCGATGGCAGCCTCCTCTTCTGGTGTCAAGCCGGTGGATGACTCCGAGGGTAGGAGTGAGGTCACGAACGTGACCAGGAGGCGCTCGAGACTACCCCAGAAACCGTGACGCTGAGAACTGTGATCCGGCACAGATGATGACGGGGGCTGCTGCGGTGAGGGTGCCTGTTGCGGCTGGAATTGCGAGGCGCCATGGGATTGGGTTGCTTGGGCGTGGGAGCCAGAAGGGACCCGCCGTACCACCACTCGCAACTGCCCAGTTTGATAACTAGAAAGCAAATAAGCACAGGTGAGGATCAGAGCCGATGAAAAGGACAGGTCTATATCCACTTACAGCCAGAATAATAATGCCGCCAAGTGCATCAGAAGAGCACGCTCTAGCGATAGATTTTGTGTGAAGAGGAAAAGGAAAAATGCCAGCTTAATAGCAAGCCATGCAGCCATGATAGAGCGCTCGCTTTGGCGCTGTCTCTGCTGAGAAAACGACTGTGGAGACGATGGTTGAAGTTGCGGCGATCGCGACTGCTGTTGGGAATACTGCTGCAGGATGAGCGGATTCTGCACCAAAGAGGGAATGGGTTGGGAGGACATTGGCATTCCATAACTCGCGTAGCCGTTTAGTGTGGATAATGGGGTGGACGAGGGGGCAGGGTGTGACAGATAGGACACATGAACCTGCACAAGTTGAAGTGCTCCATTGACCAGCACCCATTGAAACGGAGAGCCGATAGGTATCACGCTTGGTGGCGATGGATGGGGAGGGTTCTCGGGCTGTGCATGAGAGGATGTTGATTGCGATGACTCAACGGAAGATGTGGATAGATTAGCCGATGAGGAGTGGGATTGATTTTCAGAGGCTGCCGATGCTGGCAGAGTAGTCTCTCTCGTAGATCTGGAGGGAGATACGGAGCGGTGGCGAAGTTCGGAGGCAGGTTGGGCAGGCGGTGTGGAGGATGAGGAGGTGGAGATGGAAGTGTTGGCGGATATAGGAGTTGAGCTCGATGCTGTGGTTATAGAATTTTTGACGACTAAATGGAAGGTTTGTGCAATGGTGTCCGACTACAGGGAAGGAGCCAAAAGTCAGCATCCATTGGACACCCTGGGAGATAAGGTGTATTAGAGTACTCACCCCGATCAGATCTTTTAATCGCTGCATGTCTTCAAGCACCTTTCCTTTGAAGATCAGGCGTTGATCGACTGGGGACGGACGGGCCGGGTGAGATTGGCAGAGCACTTGTTTTAGATCAATGACTTGGCTCTCTACGGGAATCGTGACATCGAGGTGCTTGTCGAGCGTAGGAGAGCACACTTTGATGGTGTAGGCGCACGGGGCAGCCGGAGAGGAGGGAGAGGGGGAGGGAGAGGAGGAGCCTGGAGTGCTTTCCATGGTTAATTTGAGTGTGATAGGAAGGAAAAGAGTGGGGGAGACTGCAAGTTCGGAAGATGGCGGTTTAGCCCTCCTTAGTCATTGAGAAAGATGGCAAAATACGATTGGAAGAGTTTTCGTCATCAGAATTCTGATCCATATGTCAAAAAAGTCCGAGTTCTAGTAGATTCCGTGGAATATTATTGAGTTTGAATGAAGAAGGGATGGATCATATCCAAAAATGAACTGTATTAGCTAAAAGTATGAAGTGTTGATTATGTACAAAAGTCAAATGCTATCCATTGCAGAGTTGTCTACGGTTTTTGGGGTCTATCTACGGCCCGCAATCAGGATGGCCCCCAAAACATCCCATATCAACATGATCAAAAACACCAAGAATGCCAGCACCGCAAAGAAGTAGGCGGTATTATAGAAGTCGCAGTATCCTGAGTGGGCTCCGGGGGGACATGGGTACAGGGACAGACGAGTGATGACGACCGCAATCCATAGGCCCGCCATGAGGAAATCGATGAGCACAAGCACGACACGTGGGAGCTTACGTCGGTTAGTCAGAAAGCGGAGGATGTAGTGAAGGATAAAGAAGAGTCCGACCAAGATGGAGATGGCCCCAAGGGCATACATGAAATAGACAAAGGAAGGATTATCGAAAGGGATGTTTTCATGCGAGTACTAGCAGAGAAATGAAAAGCAGAAAATGAAATTAGCGACCATCTATTCCCATGATCAATCCATGCAACGCGGTAGTTACAGGGACAGCCCCAATGATGAACCCGAGCTCACCCACGCTTGCCATCAGCCCGATGAGCCGCATTGCAAATCGCGCCTTTGATGGCCGATTCCAGCTCTTTGCCAAGTTGGTGTCCTCAGGAACCATGGCCGAATAATGGGGGCAGCCGTCTTCCATCGTGGGCGATGACGGGATCGATGCAGGCTTCGCGGCAGCTGGTGGCGGCGGTAGGGCGGTAACGGATGAGTTGGGCATCCCCTCATTAGAGTGGGGATCGGATGGGATGCCTTGGCTGGGGGTGGCCATAGGGTTGTGCGCCGGCTGGGCCCATGCATTTTCCGCGTACACCATGGGCTCCTGCTTCTCGGGCTTCGGCTTCTTCAATCTTGCTAAAGGGTTAAAAGGCATTGTGCAAGGCAACCTCGAAGCTGGAGATGAGGAGGAGGGGAAGGGGAGACGCAGATGGGCGGATTTGGCGAAAGTCTTGATAGCTAGGAATTTTTGGGCGTTTTCGAATGGGACGTCATATGCCCATCAAAATAAGACCCTGAATTCCACGATTTAAGATTCGGCCCCTAGGAAACCTAAAAACCCTCGCAAACCACAAGGGCCAGTGAGTGCGACGCAGATTGGGCCGGTGATGAGATAACAGCGGCGGAGTTGCGCGCGAACTCTACGAGGAGTCAGACCTCTCCTCTCTCCTCTCGCCGCCCTCGGATGCCTCAATCTGATCTATTGTGTTTCAAACCATTGCGTAGGTGGAGATCGGGGAGAAGATGCCAAGTCGCTCTGGTAGGCGCGTGTTTGCGACCCCTGTTTGCGGCCGGCTTCTGCCCGCAGCGGATGCAGCTGGCCCTGTTAAGCTTGCTTTGCATCCAGGCGGTGTTCTCCGGGGGAGGAGGAGTCGTTGTTTGTTATTCCCGCGAATAAAGCAGTCTTTCCTCAGCTTTTGGCTGGGCTCTCCAAAATGCAAGCGAGAAACCTGTGGAGGCTTATCCAACTATCCCCCCCCTAGGCTTCGCGCTTGAGATGGCCGAGATGGGTTATGCGCTGAGCGCTTGCCCCCGCCGTTGGTGCGGTTTAATGGAGGGCGGTGTGGGCCGCATCCGCCGAATGAAACTTCGCTTGTTGACATCTCGCGATCTCATCATCTCGTGAGCCTTGAAAAACTTTTGCCGTTTAATCAGCCCATGACATCATGGTCTTCCCTATTGTATAGGAGTTATGTCACTCCAATTCCACAAACATCGAATTGCATTTCAGCGTATTTGGTCTGGGAGCAGCGCGGGGCACTGCAAATTATTTTCTTTTCTTTTGAGTTTTTTTTTTTTCCTTTCACTTCATCGTTGGTTTTAGCTCTCCAATGGTGATGGGAATTATTTTTCTTAGCTCCGGCCTCTGAGCATTCTGTTTCTTGTTTCTTCCCTGTCTCTTGTCTTAATTCACTACTGACGCCATGGTAGAACGCTTTCAAACCTCCTACCTGATGCAGGACCGGCACTCCCCATCTTTCTACTTCAAGCCCTACCAAAATTCATGCACCCCCCTCCTGGACCTGTATTCCCACCCGAGCCCTCCCCCGCCCCCACAGACTACCCTTCATGCTCCACAGCCGGCCGAGCCAGCATCCATTGCCACCACCTCCTCTCCATCGCAGAATGCTTTCCTCTCCACGCTGGCCGACGGCGCAATACCTTCCCACCTCAAAGCGCAGCCAAAGCCGCAACCCCGAGCTGAATTATACACCGTCACCCAGGCGGCCGCTCTGCCCTCCACCGCCGAGAAGGGCATGGGCGGAGCAGGCGCAGGCGTGCCGGTTGTTCCCTCGAATGCACCCGCCGCCCTCACCACCGAGCAGCCCGACTCGGTCATCGCACCAACCCCCTCGATGCTCGACGAAAATTACCCGCAGCCGTCCACCACGGCCCAGACGCAGGCGGGCTTCGCCTATCCCCCCGACATGGCCTACATGATGCTGGCGGATGTGTACAATCGGATGCCGCGCGCCGATCGCTCGACAACCCAGCGCCGCCTTACCCTCCCCATTCTTTCGGTGGATACCTCGCTTCCGCAATCCCCAGCAGGCCCCGAGTCGGCGCCCCCCTCTCAACATCCCCCGCCGCCGCCACAGCAGCAGCAGCAGCAGCAGCAGCAGCAGCAACCACACCAGCCGCAGCCGCAGCCGCAGCAAGCCCCGCCATCACTACCGCTCTTCGACACTCGCACCACCGTTCCAACCACTCTCCCCGCCTCTACTGCCCCTTCAACCCACTATCCCTCATCGAACCCCCCAATGTCAGAGATGCAACAGCAGCGGCGGAGTAGTAGTTGCAGCAGCGAGGCTGATGAGCCCCAGAAGCAGTGGACCTTCATCAGCTTGCCCGGGATCAATATGCGGAAGCGGCCCCGCCGACGGTACGAGGAAATCGAGAGAAACTATTGCTGCACTTGGCCGGGATGCACCAAGGCATACGGCACTCTCAACCATCTCAATGCACATATCCACATGCAAGGTCATGGTGAGAAGCGGCATCCGTCTGGTAAGTGTTACGGCCCTTCCTTGCCTCCTTCTCTGTCTTCTCACCCTTCCCTTTTCTCCCCCCTCCCCCATTCCAGAGTTCAAGGAGCTTCGCAAGGTTTGGAAGGAAAAAAAGAACAAGAAATGACAATGTGTTAATTTATTCATATCTGGATATGAATGCCTTTTCTTTATTTCTCCCTTGTTTTATGGTTTTTTTTTCTCTTCCATATTTCTCCTTTCTCTTTCCCTCCTCTTTTCTTTTTTACTCGATAATTTTGATACTTTTCTTTTTCATAGTTCCCCTTATTCCTATACATAATTTGCCTTCTCTCTATCTCTCCCCCTTCTTTTTTATTATTCATCCTTGTGTGTTGTAAATAGCGGATCGGCCCGCCCCCTCTTTTTTTTCCTTACATTTATTAAAGACAAACTGTGGTTTTAACTGGACCCTAGGCCCTGCCTTTCTAAGTTGAAGGGATGGAGAGCAGAGAAGGTTGCCCCCCTCCCGTTGAGAGAAGCGAATTAGAGTTCTCCTGCGTGGCCATGGACGTTTCCAGAGTTTTATTGAAGTCTCGTTTCGGGGTATATTTGATGCGGCTCGGTGTTCCACAACCAACTTTGCACGCCCTACCTCTGTTATTGAGGAAATGGAGGGTGCTTGAAGAAGCCGGCAACTAGGCCGGTGACCTCGATGCATAAGAAGCAATTAAGTCATGAAGATGGAGTTGCACTGAGGCCGTGGCACAAGCTCGATATGGGATTCCGAGGAACCAAGCTCCAAGGTCCGCTTTCCTCCCCGCTTCCAGGGACACTCGAGCGGAGAGCCACTCGTTCTAAGCCGGTGGCTCCGCCGCCTTTCCCCGCTACGCTCCCAACCCTGCTGTCCCACCACTCCGGCCCATCGCGCTGGAGCGAAGACGTCACGGAGGGATTTCGGCGCTGTAACCTAGCTCGTGGGAGAGAGGAGAGCCTCCCTCGAGCCCTCTGCCGCTCTCTAAGCAAAAGCTCGCTCGTGTCTCGGCGATAGAAGGCTTCGCCCCCGAATGAGATTGCAGCTGGATTGCGCACATCTCCACATCACCGCTCTTGGCGGATATGGCCCAATTACCCGTGCCTGTAGGGCGACGATTGGGGTTGGCCGTGCACCTCTGGTGCATCATGACCTCAGGGGCAGGAGCTCGCCAATCCGATCTTCTTTGCCGTCACACCGCTAATTGGAGAAATTAAAGATGGCTGAGCTCAATGGGGCAGCTTTCTTTCCTCGGCCGGAAATGGGAAGTCTCGGGAAAAACCTCAGCCCTCCTACTCAAAGTATTGAAATGCAGTGGGCTCAGGGCATCGAATAATCAACGAGAACCCGGCTGAATTACATAGGATAGCCAGTGGGTGGGAAAGAATGGCTCGATGGTATTGAGCTCCTCCTATACCATGTGGCCGAAATCCCCGCATTTCGTAATACCCTATTGTTGTAGTCCATTCTTCTCCTATGTCAGCTCACCCTTCTCTCCATTAAGCTTATACCATGTGGCCGAAATCCCCGCATTTCATAATACCCTATTGTTGTAGTCCATTCTTCTCCTATGTCAGCTCACCCTTCTCTCCATTAAGCTTTATAAAAGCACGCCGATCACAAAGCAGCTAGAATAAGCAAAACACAAAACGCGCTTGCCCTTCTACATAAGAAAGTAGGGTGAATAAAGGTTGGCACTGGGACTATCCTCTCGCCCTCCTCCCAGCACGCAGATGAAATATAAAAGACACCCAGCGGTCACTGTAATTTACTTCCTCAAATTGAGAGGAAGGGCTGTGCTTAACTGTAAATTTTTCTCTTACAGTAAGCTAGAGTCCTTTCCATGGATTTTTTTTTAATTTCGATGGATAATATATGAAGGATGACCCTAAATTGAATCAAGGGAAGAGTTTAGAGTGCGACTCTATTAACTTTGGTTCAACAAGTTGAACTTTGCATTATAGTCGACGGTAGAGGAAGGGTCAATTACGTAAAGCTAAAGGTAGTAATGGCACACATAATCCTAGAAATCGTCGATTTTGAAAAAAAAAGAAGAGCTGCCCAATCATCGTTGATGGATAAGTGTTCAATACTTAGACGCGCTATGGATATAAAACACTTTTTTTATCCAAATTTTCTTAAAGTTCATTCTCCAAAAATTCCCAACACCTCTCTAAGTGACAGTGGCATTTTCAAGAGGGAGCCCACTACAGCAAGAGCAAAATTGCTTTAGCCTCTAGATTCTGAGTTTTGACTAAAGATTTTATCTGTACTTTTAAAACTCGATATTGCAGTCACACCTCGACTGACGCGTTTAATCCCAAATTTTCTCACGCTCTGCTCTCCATCCCCCCTACAGCCCACCCATCCCCAACATGCGTCTGCTACTTACGACTCTGACTCGACCCTCCATTCTCTATCCGAATCTCCGTTCTCTGCTTCGCAGCCGCGGAATCAGTACTAGCACGTCTGAATTCTGCACGCTCGAGAGCCTCTCGGGTGCCGATGGCGGAATCGCGGTGTTGACGATGAATCGCCCTGCGGCCAAGAACGCCATCTCTCGCCAGTTCTTGGGAGAATTCCGGGATATTGTGAGTCGAATTCGATTTGATGGGTGGGTCTTCGTGATGCCATGGTCAGAGTTTCGAGATCCCTTTTTTTAATAATGCAGTCTCTTGAACATAGGGATGTACGCGTGCTTGTCTTGCGCAGTCTGGTGGATGGAGTCTTCTGTGCAGGGGCTGATTTAAAGGTGCGTTCGTTTTGAATTTCAGGTGGAATTCTCTGCCATCACAGACTGATAGCTTATTTTGCTAAATAAAGGAGCGCGCAACAATGGCTCCGTCAGAAGTATCTCAATTTCTTTATAGTTTACGACAGGCATTCCGTGAGCTCGAGACCCTGCCTCAACCCACCATTGCCTCCATAGATGGAGCAGCTCTCGGTGGAGGGCTCGAAATGGCGCTTTGCTGCGACCTACGGGTAGTGGGAGCAAAAGCAAAGGTTGGGCTTCCAGAGACTAAGCTGGCTATCATTCCTGGGTATGTACCCTTCTCTCTCTCTCCGCCCCTATGGTGGTGCCATATTAAAGAGGGCCGCTCCATCCTTTCCGTTTACTTAGTCCTGGCTAATACATGCGCTTTTTATTTCTTATATACTGTATAGCGCTGGCGGGACGCAAAGATTGAGCCGATTGATTGGCCCCGCAAAGGCAAAGGAGCTGATCCTGACGGCACGTATTCTTAATGCGAAGCAGGCAGCTGATACCGGTAAGGAATTTTTTTATTTGGGCAGCTTAGGAGTATCTTTTGGTGCATACAATTAACGCCTCTGACCCAACCAAGGCATCGCTAATTACGCCGTGGATGAGGAGTCTTCTTTTGAGAAAGCTCTCAGCCTCTCGCGCGAGATCCTCCCGCAGGGCCCCGTTGCTATCCGGATGGCTAAGCTCGCGGTTGACCGCGGATGTCAGCTTGATATCGACTCCGGACTGGATGTGGAACAGGCTTGCTATGCACAAGTGATCCCGACCGAGGATAGATTAGAGGGGCTGCGTGCTTTCAAGGAGAAGAGAGCGCCTGTATATAAGGGTCGTTAATGTTGGAGAGGCGCACGGAGTTGAATTAGAAATGCATTTTTTTATCTGCATGGATAAATATATATTTTCATTTATTCACGATTCTATGGGGCAGCCTGTCGGTCGGTTGCACAGTATGAAAGAGTCTGTGGCGACCATTCCAATATGGCTGCCCACTTCCGATGGAAATCCTATTGCCATTATCGAATCCAATCGGCTGAGAAGCTTCACAAGTTGAAAACAATATTACCTGAAAGGAGAAAGCATAAAATAAGTACAAACAAACCACATCATGCATCCCAGAGTAACCTCGTACGAAATCTACCATTGACTTTTAGAGAGACTTGCACATCTCGATCCCACCGGCGGAATAGGAACGCGTTTTTTGGTTGGTCTATTGGCCTTTTCCCCTCCAACTGGTTTGATCCATCCTCCTTCTCACGAGGCTGGTAGCATCGGCATCCGAGCGAGAGTCTCCTCAACTCCGCCTGATTCAGCGGAAATGTAGACGATTTCCGGTGTAGATTGGGGCTTTGGCGGCTGCCAGCCAGTGTTCCTCTAGGCTAGCGTATGGGCCATCAACAAAGTTTAGCATGTACGACCTCTCCAAATGATTCAACCCCTTGTGCATTTCCAAGGGAGTATTTGTGGGGAGAGCGGAAGGAGGAAGGTCCGAGTAGGGTTGGGGAGGAGCCGAAGCAAGGCCATGCTTGATTCCCTGCTAGCCACCTACCCCAATCCCATTTAGAACCATTCCCCTTAGGCTTGTATTGGAGGCCATTTGGATTGCGACGGAGAGCGTCCCCTTTCTCGGCCAATTTTTCCATCGATGTCTGCGGTAACAGAGCTCGCGCGTATTTAAGGGGGAAAACACGCGAAAAATCGAATTAGCTTAGCTAGTTGGATGAGCTGTGTCACGTGCGGTTGCGGCGCTTGAATCCAAAAGGTTATTTGGCGTTCCTTTATACATGGAGTATTGAGAGGAGAGGAGAAAGTTCTCATTGGCAGTTCGCCCCACACACCATGCCCGCTAAATCATCTTCAGCAAAAGCAAAACAGCAACTCAGGGGCCCCTTCCGCTTCATCACAGCCCCCACCCCGCCCAAAACAAAGGCCCATCCATGGCCCATCGGAGGTTACGTATTAATGGCCTTCATCGTGTATCTCTGGTTTTCCATGACGACGACCGAAGCCAAGGTGAGGGGGCTGATCGGGGGGTTGGTGTTTTCCGTGACAGGTATATAAAAGACGCGTCCGTTTGCGATGGATTCGAACATTGACACGCTGCTCGCTTTTATGCCCCTAGAGTATGTTTTCCACATGGTCACGATCGAGAAGGCCGACGGGTCCATCCTAGTGCGCCCCTTCGACAGGCGCTGCCGCAAAGGGCACACGACGTTTGAGCAGTTTTTCATGAATGTCTTGACGCTGCCCTTCTTCATCGAGACGTACCAGGCGCTTGTGTGGTTCAAGGTGGTGCGCGCAGTAGCGTTCCCGCTGCTTATCTGGGCCATCGAGATCTTTCAGGGGTGAGTGTTGGAGGGTGCTTGACGTGCTTGTTGTTGGATGCGCGGTAACTCGAGAGCAATTCTCGTTTTAGATACGTGCTGATCTACCTGTACGGCTACAATAAAGCGTGGACCTATAAGGTGAGTGGGCCTGCAGCTGGGCCGCGGATCCGTGTTTATAGCAATCGCCTTACCTGTTTTGCTCGATGGCACAGGGAAGCGATGCATTCTTCCACGGCAGCATTAAGCTTTCATTTGGGCCATACTGGGTGCTGATGGGGTTCGTGGTGCAATACTTGCTCTTCCCATTGCTGCTCCAGACCTCGCGCAACATCGCAAGCAAGCTGGCGTTTTGAGCCGCCGAGGGGTCGGAGGCCTGGTTTTGCAGTCCGATTTGGGGGAAAGCGGGTTGAGGAAAGCCAAACTCTGCGGATGGATTTTATTATTATATAGCGAAAGTTCATTTTTCTCAGCCGGAGTTGCGAAATAAACAAAAAATTAAGCCAAGTGCGACAGGTATAAAGCAAAACAAGAAAAAAAAACCAAATGCTAGCAAAAAAAAAAGGGGAAAAAGTGGGGAAAAGAAAATGCACTTATGTACACTGAAACAATAAGAAATAGCCACGGGCCACACAAAAGTACAGAATTTTTGAAATGAAGTATGAGTATCGTTTGAGAATCGACTCGCGTCTCAAGAACCAAGCCGGTCTTCCCGGCGTCCCCCCCTGGTCACTGTTTCGGCCGTGGCGGGAGGGGAATGTTAGGCATGGGCGGCCAAGGATCTCTGCTCATGGTGGAGAAGCAATGGGGATGCTGGAGGGGGGGGGGGACTGGGTGGAGGGATGGAGAGATGGCAGATGCCAGCAAATGACAAGAATGAAGACGGAAATCTCGAGGAGATAGCCGGAAGTGCAGCGCAGAACGAGTGCGGGGGTTTATATAGGTGTCAATGGCCCGGCAAGCAGGCGCGGTGGGACAAAGCCGGTCAGTCGACTTGCAGCTGTCTGGTGGTTCGGCAATGCAAGGAAAACAAAGAATAAACAAAGGGTGATTATGGTTTAGGTTTCAGCAAAACAATCAACAAACGGCCAACATGTTATAGAGCGGTAGTTTAGTGCCGGAGTTCGCAGGCTTCCCAGGAGCAAAAGAGAATTCAGCACAAGATTTGGCTCCCACTGGAGTGGAGGAGGGCTCGTCATTTGTTTTCCTTCGGTTGCCTCCTGCTTGCCCTTCATTTCCTCCTTTTTCCTGGGGCCCGAGCACAACCGGAAAACAACCACAAAGTCTCTTTCCTTCCTTTGGCGTTCATAGGCCGGCTTGGCGTAAAACAACTTTGACATCTCCAGCCACCTTTTGATTTGCTGAAACGAGCCCTCGCGAACGGCGGATAGCCAGGCTGTCCCTCCCCTATCCTCCTCCTGTGGCTTCGATTTTTAAACGTCACCTCTGGAAACGTTTTTCAAAGGACGACACACGAACCTTTCCTTCCGATAGAAAGATTATCATTGCATCGAGGGGCCGATCCCAAGTTTGGAAGGGCGATTTTATTGACCTAGGAAGCCGATCTCCCCCATCGTTTCTGACTGCGTTTGTACCGCTCTTACCCCTCGCTTGAATCTCTCACGGTTAATTAATCAGGCAGCATGGATGATGAAGGTAAAAGCTTAATCAGCCATTCCCTTGATCGGCGTCTTTTGTATCCATCATCGCTGACCTCTGTCCATGCCCGTCCCCCATCGCGTAGTGGACATCTGCCGTGTTTGCCGGTGTGAAGCGACACCAGATCAGCCTCTCTTCCACCCGTGCCGGTGCAGCGGAAGCATCAAATATGTTCACCAGGACTGCCTGATTGAATGGCTCTCCCATAGCAAGAAGAAGTATTGTGAGCTGTGCAAACACTCATTTGCCTTCACTCCCATCTATGCGCCGGACATGCCTGAGACAATACCGATGTTCCTTTTCATGCGGCGAGGCATTCGCCGCGTGCTCTCCGGCATCCTGTTGTTTCTCCGTGCCTGGCTGGTCATGACGGTGTGGACGGTGGTGTTGCCCTACATCACGGTGTGGGTGTGGCGATTCTATTTCTGGTCGGGGGATAATATAGCGTTTGGGCTGAATGGTTTGGACCAACCGCCACCTCATGAAACCGATCAAAATGCGACGATGTTTGCCCCCATGCAGAACGTTGTGTCTGAAATGGTCAAGGCTACCATTGATCTCATAGTCAAAAACAACAACACTGAAACGCTAGCAATGAAAGAAAGCTACAGCAATATGGCAAGGTAAAATAATACTTTTCACTATATCCGTTTGTTTGATTTTTTTTATCTTAGATGGATGTGTTCGTCCACTTTTCTCCTTGATTGAAATAGCAAATTTGTTTCGGATTGCTTCGAGGGGCAAATAATCACTTGCATTGTGGTTATTGTGTTTGTGGCTGCCTTTTTATTACGCGAGTGGATCATCCAAAACACGCCTGCCGAGCTCGATGGAGTTGCAGAGATGGATCATATTCCAGAGGCTCAGCAAGAGCAGCCCCAGCGGCAAGCACCCGAAGAAAGGGTCCTGTTCGGCAACCGAAATCCGCTGGCTCCTATTCCTCAGCCGGCTCCAACGGCTGCCCGAGAAAACCAGCACTTACCACCCCCACCCATACCCTCTGATTTCCAACAGGAACGAGCTGACCAGCTGCATCAGCAACGACAGAATCTACAGGAACTGATGACCCAGCTCCGAGCCAACGTGCAACCAGCGCAGGCGGCTGATGCGCACGGTCAGGGCAACGGATTCAATTGGACTTCCGCTTCCACTCCCGACAAGCCTACTGACTCCCAAGACAACCTGGCCAGCTCCGATTTCCGATTCAACTTTTATGCTCCCGCTTCTCGTCAGGGTGACCCCGGCGCTTCTGGTCCCTCTAGAGCCATATTTACATTCCAAACCTCGCTTAATGGCGGCCAGGGCGGAGTAGCGGGAGAGTCCAATTTGTCGGATCGGCAAAGTAATATCCTACCTCGCCCCTCTGTGGCTCTCCTGAATTTGCTAACACGTTTTGCTATTATTCACAGCTTCTACTTCGAATTCACATGCAGGTGTGGACAAAGATGAAAAGGATGCTGCGCAAAAGCCGTACCGCACGGCCTCTCTATTTATAACGCATCTCCCGGCGGCGCGCTCTAGCGATTCATTAAACTCGCGGTCACCCAACGAAGCCTCATCTAGGCCAGCCTCCACCTCGGGCGAGCAAACCAGTGCTCCATTCGCTTCGAGCCCTCCCGACTCCTCGAAAAATTTCGTCTTCAACTCAACCCCACCTTCATCCTCAAACTCAACCCTCAACCAAGGCACTGCTCGCTCTGACAAGCCCACTGAAACATCAGGCACGTTGCGTTTTGATAATGATGAGGCCAGCAGACCCCGTCCGTTCCGATTCGAGAGCACCCGATCCAACTCGACAGAAGAGGGGCGGCGGGAGAATCAGCCTTCACTCATGCAGCCAGCTTGGGGATTTGACGAGCTAGCTGCAAAGATTGGCCAGTCCTTGCCACCGGGAACGGAATCTCGCGTCATTAATACTGAACGCGGCCGTGTTATTCGGATAACAAAAGGTTTCCCGGTAGCAAAGCCTAGCACGCAAAAGGCTAGTGCAGAGGCTGGTGAATCATCAAGGGCCGGGACTGCCGTGGATGAAAAGGAAAATCAGGCGATACGGAGCGATAAAGACATCCAGCCGGTTTCCAATGCTGACAAGGGCAAGGGGGTGTCGACCCATTCTCAAGCGGTTGACGAGCAACGGGTTCCTGTGAATTCTGTGCATACACCGATTTCAGAGCCAGATCAGGTGCCCCCCAGCACCACGGGTTTACGCCAACGTATTCCGCATCGGTATCAGGATGATAACCACGAAGCAGACGATGAAAACGCTGGCAATAGCGAGAGATGGAGTGATGTCGCTGTAATTGGGGGAGTCACCGACGCGGATAGACACGCGTCTCTGCCTCCACAGCATGTCCCGATCGCGGCCAACCAAGAGGAAACGTTCTGGCAAAGAATCCAGAGCTGGATGGCCAACAACAACGAGGAGAACGAGCATGAGGAGCACGAGGTTCCTGAGCAGCACGTCCCTGCCCCCAATGATCATGAGGATGGCTTGTTCCGGTTCCAGGGCGCAGCCCTTGGGCATGAGGACGAGCATGGGTTAGACCATGACAATGTCGGAGGAATGGCCGGAGAGGGAGGTCAGCAAGGAATGGATGAGGGCGAGGAGGACGAGGAAGCGGGCGAGGAAGAGGAGGAAGAGGAGGAAATTGCCGAGGATGACCTCGAGGGGATGTTTGAGGCGATTGGCATCCGTGGTCCGTTATGGATGCTGCTCCAAAACTCCGCCTTGATGGCACTTCTGATCAGTCTGTGTCTTGGAGCCTCGGTCTTTGTTCCTTACGTGACGGGCAAGACTCTCATCCTGGTATTTATCTAGACATTGCTTTCTGCCGATGAAAAATGACTTATACCTATATATTGTCTGCTTGTTGTTTATCCTAGATCAAGCCTTTGAAGCTTATCCAGCTCCCATTGACGCTTACTCAGATTATTACGAACCCAATAGTGGAATGGCTTGTGACAAAGTTCATTGAACCAGGAGCAAAAGCCATTTGGAGGATGGTGGAGCCGCTATGCTCCAATTTCTTTTCTTTGGCGAACGATGAATCAAACTCAATCCTCTACGGGGGAAGCCAATTTCTACAAAAGCACTGGAAGCAGGTCATGACCAACGAACATTTCCCCTTCTTCTCGCCGTCATCCCTCAACAATACCCTTACCAATCAAACCCTTTCTCTCCCGTTCACTCCGATAGCAAATGCGATCGGGCGGTGGCAACAGATCCCGAGTAGCAACTCCCCTGTAGATCGCACTATTTGTGTCCTAGTTGGTTATGTAATCATGATTGGGATGGGCGCGTGGTACCTTGCAAAAACAAAGAACATGTACGGCCGCACGGTTAACCGAGCTATGCAGCAGGCAATCCACCAACAGGGCATCATCCTGAAGGTGGCGTTCTTCGTGGCCATCGAGCTCGTCGTGTTCCCGATCATCTGCGGAATCCTCCTCGACCTCTCCACGCTACCTCTATTCCCGAACAATGCGGCCCGCCAGCGCTACGAGTTCCACGAGCACGCCCCCTTCACCTCCCTGTTCATGCACTGGTTCCTGGGCACCGGCTTCATGTTCCATTTCGCGGTGTTTGTCTCGATGTGTCGGGACACGGTTCGGCCGGGCGTGATGTGGTTCATCCGCGATCCAAACGACCCCCAGTTCCACCCCATTAAGGAGATCCTCGAGCGGCCCGTGTTGACCCAGCTGCAGAAGATCGGCACCTCAGCCCTGATGTACTCGGGGATGGTGGTGGTGGGGATTGGCGGGGTCGTGCACGCCATCTCCTGGTGCATTCCCGGGGTGTTGCCGCTGAACACGGACATGAGCCTGTCGCTCTCCGATTTCCCGATCGATTTGCTCGCGCTCCACCTGATCATACCCGTCACCGTGGATTGGGCAAAGCCCAAGCGCATCCTCCGGAAGCTCTTCACCAAGTGGTGGCGGGCGACCGCGCGGCTGCTGCGGCTGACCTCGTTTATGTTCGACGAGAGAAAGGAGGATGAGGAGGGCTACTACGTGGGGAGGTCGTGGTACGGCTGGTTGACGGGGCAAACCACGGGGCCAGGCATCGAGTTCATCAAGGACGGAGGGTTTGTGCGGGCGCCTCGGTACGATGGCGTGCCCGTGATCCAGGGACGGCGCATGCTCATCCCTGTCAACGAGCAGGGGGAGCGCTTGGTGGAGCAGGACGATTCGCGCTTCAACCCTCGCCTCGACACGAGCAACACCGTGGTCGTGTACGTGCCTCCTCGGTTCCGCCTGCGCGTCACCAGCTTCCTCCTCCTGATGTGGCTTACCGGCTCCGCCTTTGTCTGTGCGTGCACGATCATCCCACTCTTGACGGGACGCCGCGTGTTCCGCCACTACCTGGGGAGTGAAAAGACGGTGCACGACATCTACGCCTTCTCCGTGGGTGCCTACCTGGTCTGGGGCGTCGGGTTGGTGATCGACTGGGTGGTGCGCGGCCTGCTCGCCCTCAAGGCCGAGGACTGGAAGGTGGACCTGAAGGCGGTGGCACAGCGAGTGGGGAGTGCAACTCTTCTGGTGCTCAAGCTGCTCTATGTGTCGGTGGCCTTGGGCGTGGTCATTCCCTTTTTGTTTGCACTGGCCATCGAGCTGTATATCCTATTGCCTGCACGCTACTCCCCCAAAGAAGATACCAGGATTGAGATCAACTTCTTGCAGGACTGGGCGCTCGGCCTGATCTACATCAAAATCTTCACCAAGGCGGCGACCATGCTCGGCGAGAACCGGTGGAGCCGCACCATCAACGAAATCACCGAGAACGGGATCAGGCGACTGAATGTGGGTGATTTGACTCGGAAGGTGATTGTGCCGGTGGGAGGAGGGCTGTTGCTGGGAATTTTTGTCCCCTTGGTGGTCTCATGGGTGGCAATAGTGGCGATGGAGGTGGAGGGAAATTTGAAGGTTGCCGTGTTCCGATACATGTACCCCATCCTGGCTGGCGTGGGCATTGTATACAAGTTACAGCGGCAGTGCTTCCTCATGATGCGACGGTGGATGCAGGTGATACGGGACGAAGAATATTTGATCGGGCGGCGACTGCATAACTTGGCGGAGACGGAAGGGGAGACGGGAGGAGGGAACGAAGTGGGTGAAGCGGTGGAAGAGCCTGCAGCACGATAGACCGAATTTTGCCCTATTGTGAATTATTTTTTTCCCCCTTTTATATTCACCTCTAGGTAGTTTATTTTCAAAAATCGCTTTTTTTTTATCTTTTTATCTTCTACCTTTTTTTACCTCTTTTTTATTGTCTCCTCGTCTTTTTCTTCTTTCTTCTTTTACTTTTTTCTTCAAAATGTCTTTTTTTTTTCCCTATATATATTGGACTTTTTTCTCTCTGCTTTAGCCTTTGTCACTTATCCAAGTCCTTGAAAATTAAAAATATGTATGTGACTGCTAAAATGGGGATTTCCACTCAGTTGACGCGTAAAACCTATATTTTTTCGAGATCCTACTTTGCGAGACAAGACAGAGGTCATGGATGACCAAAACCAACCGTCCAAGTCAAATCTATCTGAGGCTGGAATCCACTCCACTTCTTCCGCCGATCAGAGCCCATCGTCGACTCGGTCATCCCGCGATTCAAATGCCATGCCTTCTGCGACAAGCACTCCGTCAAAGAGCGGGCGTGCATCGAGTCGACAGCTCAAGTTTGGTCGTGGATCGCAAGGAGGGAACTCAGTGCTAGTTCTTATGGAGGGAGGGTCGAAGGATGGAAAGGTTTCGATGGATGTCCAGCAAGAATCGAATGGTGACGGAAAAGTGATTGCAGCTGGGAGCGGAAGTGGAGGTAAAAGTGCGGAATCCACACCGAAACGCGGACGCGGAAGACCCCGTAAGCAGGATCTAACTGGTTTGTTTTTCGTTTCGAGCTTATAACAAAAAGAGAAAAAAAAGTATAGTAATCTAAACTAATGATCTCTGCTTTCTGAAAATAGGAGGAGGAAACGCGGAGAATGAGGGAGAGGCGTCTGAAGCGCATACACCAACGAATCGAAAAACCCAGATTAAACAAAGTTCAAGTTCTAGCAGACGAAGCAAGCATCTCAAAAATGAGCAAGATCTGCACAACATCGCTGAAGCGAACGACCAAGTGAGCGTCAGTAATCGGGATGAAAGGGAAATGGAGGAAGAGGATCATAACCTGGAGGCTACAAGCGAGGAGCCATTCACTCCCGAATCTCGTCGGGGTCGCGGTCGTGCAGAGACCAGTTCATCCGGACGTGGGCGCGGCCGTGGTCGGGGCAGACCCCGTAAATATCGCCCGGAGGAGGAGATGGGGTTGGATATGGAATTGCCTACGAGTAGCGTTAGAAGTACTAGCTCTGAAAATGCTTTCAAGCAAGAACACAGCATTTTGAGTTATATGAAGCCACGCAAGACAAACCCAGCTGAAAACGAGAATAAATCCCCAGGGGATACGACAGGAGAGAATAGGGATGAGCCAAGCATGGAAATGGAGGAAAGCATGGCAGACGAGGAACTAAGTACCCCGGTGGTTCGGCGAGGCCGAGGGCGTCCGAGAAAAAATGCGGATGATAGTGGGCCAAGGTCTGTTCGTAGTAGTGGAAGCGGAAGGGGGAGAGGAAGGGGAAGAGGGAGAGGAAGAGGGAGAGGAAGAGGGAGGGGAAGAGGAAGGGTACTTAATACTGAGCAAGCGGGTGATGAGGATTCCATTATGGATGAAGCCAATGCAGAAAAGGAAGTGGGCGAGGAAGAGGATGCTGAGAGGATGTTGACGGATGAAGAATTAAATACACCTTCGGGCCGACGTCCGCGACGGACGGCCAGTGCGCGTGGAAGAAAGCAAATGCGTAAAATGATACATCATTCCAACGATTCCGGAAGTGAATTTGAATTGAACGATACTGGAAACGCAGAAGAGGACGATTACGACGAAGAAAGCTTGGCCGAGGAGGAAGAGGAAGAGGAAGAGGAAGAAGAGTTGGCAGAGTCTGATGAATTAGAGGGGGCAGAAGGAACTGAGTTTGACGGAGGCCGATCAAAGCGATCTGCGTACAAGCCGCGGGGCAAGTCCGGTAGTACTCCGCGGAGAAACAAGAACACGTTAAAGGATTTTGCAAATGTACCAGTGGCCGGCTGGCAGTTCCTGTCGAAACTCGAGGTGCTAGATGAACCGGTTGGCGTTCCAAAAGGATGGTTGAAGCAGCGTGTTTATACCAATGTGACGTTGCTTCCTGAGGACTATACAATAGTATCTGAAGAGTATGAGAGTGGATTAGATATTACACGAGGCATGTTTATCCTAAATTCTCTCACACCTTTTAGAGACGCACTGGATTATCTTCCTAAGCGACGAACCCCCGTCACCATTGAGTTGAAGTCTTCGGGGGGAGCGGACGAACTCTTGCTTGATCCCCAACAGTCGATTAATCTTGGTAAGCTTAATACGAGTCATCCCATGCTCATTTTCGACGAACTAATCACTTTTCTCTGCGAAAAGATGACTACTATGAAAATAAGCAAGGCTGTATTGTCAATGCTGCAGGGTCCGTATGGGGCCTTGATTGGTGTCCTCTTGGAACCTCCAAGACTAGTAAGTTGAACTACCAACTTCTTCACTCCGTACACTAACCTTAACATGGCCCTTTCCATAGCGTCCTCCCAATATTTAGCCATAAGTGGATATAGAGGAACATCCGATGAACACCACGGACTCCACTCGAAACAGCCTGCTACAAAAGGCTGCATCCAAATATGGCGTATTGACTCTCAACACGAGGTTGCAGATGGGTATGCAAAATGGATCTTTTTCCCTTTTATAATAAAATGACAGTCTTATTGACGCGAATGCTGCATTTACTTTAGTGAACCGAGAGCTATGTTGGATTTATGTCTTCTCCACGATTTCGGCTATTCTCGTGACATCAAATGGTGCCCTTATGGAACTTTTGTCGAGGTCTGCATTTAATTGATTTGTATGTGGTTGATTTCTGATAACTTATACTCTGATCCCCGTAGTGCCCAAGCGAAAAGACAGGACCGTCTGATTCCCCTCCAGGCAGACTTGGACTCTTGGCAGGTTGTTTTGGGGATGGAAGCCTTAAAATCTTCAACATTCCGCACCCAGAAATGTTAAGAAGGCAACATGGGGTCGGGCAAGACGAGACAGTCTTTGGTAAGATGGTCTTGGATTGAGACTGAAGGAACCAGAAGCACTGACCTCTATTTCATACTTTAGTGCAATTAACTAAACCCCTCTTTCTTGCAACCCTTCCGGATACACGCTTGCACACCGTATGCTGGATGGGACACACGCAGATCGCTGCTGGATGCTCTAATGGCAAGTCTTCCTCATGTCTTTTAGAATGCTAACATGATGGGCTAATCTTTATCGTATCCAGGCTGTATTGTTGTCTGGAATATTGAAGAAGCATTGGAGCCTCCGACAATAATGGAGGAAGAATACAGAATATCAGGTAAATGTTTCGTGTGCCTTCGCTTCCTATCGATAGCATATTAATGGCATGTATTGTTTCTTAGCTTTCGAACCACTCCACTATCTTCCCGCACACGACTCCTGTGTATCGATGATTGAATGGGGCGGCCCGAATGATCCAACATTAATTGCAAGCACAGGGAAGGATGGCAGAGTTTTGGCGCGTGATTTGCGGGATCCTTGGACCGTGATTCCAATTGCTCGAACATTGAGTAAGATCTATACCTTTTTCATTATAATCTTTAGAATTGCATTAATTTTGTATATTTGTTCCTTTTTAGCACCTATCGACACTATTCTGTGGCCGTACTTTGCCAAAGAGATTCTTTACATGGACTCTGAAGACAATATAATATTGGTGAAGCTGCAAAAGGAAAACATCGTTTTAATGAATCACTGGCATCATATCTGGGTATGGGATTCTATTTTTTTTTAAAAAAAAATATCCTCTCTGGGTGGTTATGCCAATAGCTCATTTGCTATTTACCTTTTCCTCTCTCTAGTCCGCATCAAGTTCTCACTTCCATCCGTTTATTGCCACCGCTTCTGCCGATGGTCGTGTCAAAATGACAAATATGTACGAGGCTCGCGGGAGATACTTGGTAAGCCTTGAAAACTTGTGTTTATTTTCTCCCTATTATTCACCCAACCTGCTCATTTAGAAAGTCAACCGGCACAATTTATACCAACTTGCTTACAATAATGAGACCGACAAATATCATTATTTGGACTCAGTTGTACCGGAGGTGCATATCTCAACCATTGCTCCCTAATTCTTCAACTATTTTGATTCTCTAGGCTCACACTTCTTTTTTCAAATTAGATTCAGGTCAGGTATCATACGAGTGTCCTCTCCCAAGTCCAACAAATCTTTGCGCCTGAGGCCTCTATCCAGCGCGTATCATGGTGTCCAAACTCGCGAGCATCTGCTTGGATTGCTTCCGGCGGCATGGCGGGGCTCGTCCGAGTGGAAAAAGTGCGCGTTTAGAGGAATGCTTTTTTCTTTTTTTTTTTTTGAATGAGTAACAGCCCATTGTAGTTTAATATACTCTGTATATACAATATGGATTTCTTACTTTTATGTTTTTTCCTTAATTTTAATAAATCTTGTATACAAAATCCTATTTGATTCGATACTTTGCCCATCAGCTTAATAAAGCCCTTCTTCGACACGGTAGTTGTCCTATAAAAAAAATAGAAAGAAAAAAATTAAAAAGAGGACTCGTCGGGATTTGAACCCGAAACCTTAAGATCTGCAGTCTCACGCTCTACCGTTGAGCTACGAGTCCTTTGTTGAAATTGTTACGAGGATATTGGCTTTTGGTACGGAAAGTCACATAAACAGTCACTTAGATACTCGGGAGGGAGGAGGG
>NW_027192206.1:167148-170118 GCF_041956535.1 Calcarisporiella thermophila
CACACAAAATATTAGTAAAAAAGAGTGCAATACGCAATTTGTGAAAACTGTCTATATAAGTGGCATATCTGTAAAGGACATTGCAACACTTTTTCCAACTTTAACCTCCCAGCATTATAGTTTTTCTTTTTTAAACATGGATATCACGTATTAATAAAACTAGTCTCAATGTTGTACATTTTTACAATAATATTCCGATCCATTCTTCTAGGGTAGCTATTGATTAATTAATTAATATAGGAAATATGACATATCATTGCAACAGTTTTTCGGCAACCTGTATATATGTTTTTCATTCATGGAGAAATATAAATCACTTAAATCACTTTTAATTGTAGCAGGCTCTAACTTTCACACGAATGACCGAAATACCTCACGGAATTTTGCGCTTCATAGTAACATGGTTAGATGTTATCTTTTAGCATATGTGAAATTTTTCTCTAATCAAAGTTAGAAATTTCAGAGAAAAGATTCCAACGTGTTTTGGCCAAAATCAGTTCGAAATAATCGGTTTGTCGATCGCCCCGAAGTTTTTAAGAAGCTGAATGAAGCCGTTGCGTTAGAGATGAAACAAAAGTTTCGGAAGCCAATTGCTCTTTGTGGGATGGGTGGGGCTGGAAAATCACAAATCGCACTCGAGTTTTGCTACCGTTCCAGGGAAAATTTTCAGTATATTTTTTGGTTAGAAGCTGACAATGAGACTTCCTTGCAGAATAGTTTCAAAGAAATGGCGGAACTACTTGGAGTTTTGAGCTCCACCGCGAATACAAGCACAACTGCTCTGCACATGATCTTGTGGCTACAGAACAATACAGAGTGGTTACTTATTTATGACAACGCAGATGATTTTTCTATGGGCAACAAGTCTGATAAAAATTTCTTGCAGAAAAACTATTTCCCCAAAGATGGCCAAGGAATCATTTTGATGACTACTCGCAATGGCAACCCAGGGACAACAGGAGGTCACGTTATTAATCTAGATGAGCTAAAAATGGATGAAAAGGCTGCACTCACACTTTTGCTCAGAGAAGATTGTAGAACGCCTCCGACTTGCGCATTAAAACTTCTAGAAGAACTTGAATACCTACCGCTTGCTATTGATTTGGCCGGGGCATTCATGAGGGAATTCGATACTTCCATTGAGGACTTTTGTGCCCAATATAAGAGGAATTGCATGGACTTCATCAATTTCTACGACTTGTCACCAAGCGATATTCAGGAGCTGACTCAAACACCTTATGGAAAAACAATTTTGACCGTGTGTGCAGACACGTTCACTCGGCTTAAAAATGAAAGCCCCAATATCGGCATAATAGCGGAGAGATCTCTTCAGGTTATCGCATTGTTATATCCTGATAATATCCCACTCGAACTATTATACAAACATGCTCACACCATAATCGACGATACTGAAGTATCAAGTGCTAATAAACCCTCCGCCGAAAGGCACCAGCGACTCTTAGCCGTAGCTATCAACAAACTCCAGAAGTTCTCTTACATTCGAAAATTGAGCGTGAAAGGAAATGACACTGAAAAGTTATATAAAGACAGCGTATCCGTTCATCGATTAGTTCAGAAAGTGCTCCTTTTGAGCATGAATTATGAGGAAAAGTTGAAATGGTGCGAAAAGCTCATAGCCACACTGAGATGCGAAGTTCCCGTTAATTATAGAGTTGTCAACGAGGGCCATCGGAGGATCATGGAAACTTTAACCCCACATATTCAACATTTATTCCAACAATATTTTGAGTGTAAAAGGTATACTGAGTCTAAATTATATACAACACCTACCATTGCAGCAGATATAACCCTATTGCTTTCCCCTACGGTGATATTTCTTGCGAGAAGAGAACAGTTTGAAGATATTGAGGCGCTCGCTGAACTTGCAATTTTGAGTTCAATTGAAGCAAATGGTGAAGAGCACTTGGATACAGCAAGGTCTGAGAGCAATATGATGTATGTATTGTCAATGAAAGGCCAATTTGTGGAGGCGAAAGTACATGGAGAAAAGGCATTTTCAATCCGTAAAAAGGAGCTTGGTATTGAAAATACTCTCACCCTTTCCTCTCTTCACCACCTTGATTTTGTTTACTCGCGTCTTGAGAAATTTGATGAAGCTGTGAAACTTTTAAGAGAGGCTGCGAAAGTAGGCGATCACAGTGCTATATCTGAACTGGCATATACATATTCTCACGTTTTAACCTCGGACGAACACTATCACTGGATTAGAGCGCTTGAGAAGTATAATGAGAAAAATGCTAGTGACATCAACTCGATTCACCCATGGTATTTAGAACGCCTCTCCTCCAATGAGTATGGTGATATAGATCTCAATCCTCTTCATCTGGCTTTGCAAGACGGTGATGTTAGCATTATTGAGAATTTTCGAGAAGATTTCAAGAAATATGCGAATATGGGGGATAGATACAAGCAAACCCCCTTTCACTATGCCTCAAGGAATGGGCAAATAGGCACCGTCAAGTTGCTAATTAATGAATTGTGCGCGAGGCCGAATGTGCTAGACAATTTTTCCAGGACCCCTTTGCATTTTGCAGTGGAGCATGGTCATGACGATGTGATAATTCTGCTCGTGGAAAATTATAGCGCTGATGTGAATGCTAAAGATAAAATTTCAAGAACAGCATTGCATTATGCTGCTGCAAAAGGGCACGTTAAAATACTAAAGCAGTTGTTGGAAAATTATTGTGCAAATGTGAATGCTACAGACAAGTTTGGACAGACACCATTGCACTGTGCAGCATCGAATGGACACACGGAGGTAATGAAGCAGTTGTTGGAAAATCATAATGCAGATGTGAATGCTACAAACTTGGGTGGACATACACCTTTGCACAAGGCTGTGGTGTTTGGACATTTGGAGGTAGTGAAGCAGTTGGTGGAAAATTATAGTGCAGATGTGAATGCTACAGACAAGTGTGGACAGACGCCATTGCACAATGCTGCGATGTT